>NW_011494390.1:737573-806602 GCF_000754665.1 Bison bison bison | reverse complement strand
AGTCAAGTGAAAAGTGCCATGAACAAGAAATTCTTTAAGAGGTTTCAAAGTTGTAACTTCCTTAAATATTTTTTCATTCATTTTATTTCTTAGTTTTCTTCTACCATGTCCAGGGCTTTCCTGGTGGCCCAGACGGTAAAGAATCTGCTTGCAGTGCAGGAGACCTGGACTCGATCCATGAATCAGGAAGATTCCCCTGAAGGAGAGAATGGCAACCCACTCCAGTATGCTTGCCTGGAAAATCCCATGGACAGAGGATCCTGGTGGGCTACAGTCCATGGGGTTACAAACAGTCGGACATGACTGAGCGACTAACATTTAACCATGTCCATAATATACCAGGTTTATATTTTAATTCTTAACTCAATCTTTAGTCAATACTGAATTAGTTAAAATAAATTACCAAATGCCCAGCCTTTATTTTTTTAATCACCTTTCTTTTACACACTTTGTTAAAGGTTGCCAAAAGTTTTTTTTTTTTTTTAATATTTTTGTGATTATGTTTCTGGTGTATTACTGGAGCTACAAGGATTGAAATGCTGTGAATAAAGATCTTACTATGAGTATAAGATTTATTATATCTGTATCAAAGATAAAAATGTTGTCCCAAAATAATTCCATCTTAATTTATATACATTTTAATTAATTTAGGAGAAAAAGCAAAAGTCTGAAAGTATGTAGTTGCTAAGGCTGTTCATGTTAACTTCTTTAAGGCTATTTCATCACATATCCCTGGTGGCTCAGATGGTAAAGAATCTGCCTACAATGCTGGAGACCTGGGTCCTATCCCTGGGTTGGGAAGATCCCCTGGAGAAGGGAATGGCTACCCAATTCAGCATTCTTGCTTGGAGAATTTCACAGACAGAGAAACCTAGTCAGCTACAGTCCATGTGGTCACAAAGAGTCAGACACAACTGAGCAACTAACACTTTTACTTTCATTATAGGACTCCCCAGGTGGCACCAGTGGTAAAGAATCCCCTTGCCAATGCAGGAGATGCAAGGTACTTAGGTTCGATTACTGGGCTGGGAGGATCCCCCGAAGAAGGAAACGGCAACCCACTCCAGTATTCTTGCCTGGGAAGTCCCATGGACAGAGGAGCCTGCTGGGCTACAGTCCATGGGCTCCCACAGAGTTGGACATGACAGCACACACATACACATTGTCACATATAGAAGCATATGACTGGCAGGGTTTTTGATGAAAATTCTAATTTTGTTAGGTCACAGTAATCTAACAATAGAATATTTTTATAAACACAAATTATCCAGAATTCATGAACTGTTAAAACCAGCTCTTTCTGCTCTCTCTTTTCTGACTCTAACTCTTAACAAGTAGAGTATCTACTGTTCCATCCCTTAATGTCCACTGTCTGCGATAAAACAACTAGCCTTTAGAAGAACAGTTTATTTTATATAAATGTCAGAACTTTAAATTTTTTCAACAAATTATAAAGTAAGTGTTATGACCTCCATATAAGTAATTTGGTATCCCTAATATATGCATGGAAGCTTTTTTTTTTTTTAATTCCATAGGTGGCAAGGAGAACTACTCATATTCTTATAAGTGATAGTAACGAATGTCACATCTGTTCTGGTAGTAAAGGTAATGACATATGTTTCTGCACATCCTCTTTTAATAGAACATTATAGTCTATTAGTCTACAGTCTGTTGTAGTTTAATAGAATATTAAATAAAATAAAGCTACGGCTCATAACTAAAAGTAAGAATCTCTATATATAGAAGATTACACAACAAATATAAGACTGTCTTCTTCCAAATTGTTCCACCAAGAAGCATGTGGACCTCAGTAATTATGAATTACTTCAGATTAGTCTTTGACTTCTATGCCTAAAATCACCCATTTTTAAAGAGAACAAATTATACATTCTGTTACATTATCTCAGCTATATAATAGATACCCAAAGTAATGTACGAAAAGGAGATGCTACTTGAAAAGTATCACTTGAAATTCAGTTTTATGATGTGCACAACAGCTCAAAGAAAAAACGAAATCCCCAAACCACCCGCACAGTTTAGTGGGCTGTGACTGCTTTGAAGCTAAGGAAGCACACAAAGGCTTTTTCCTGTTTCTGCTACATTTTTATATCTCAAACACACTAAAGTAAATCCCTGCGCGGAGAATCACCAATCCAGAGTACACAAAACCCAGACGCACTCACCACATTAACCCGGTCCCTGACTCCAGACATATTATTGTAAATCACAAAATAAATAAATAAAATGAAAAGTCCCACTATTGCAATAGCTTTACAGAGCCATGTCAGAAGGTCTCAGAAACTAGTCACTACATTAAAGAAAAGAACGTGGTTAGATCATGTGGTATGTGGTTAATCTAAGTTACAAATTTCATAGTTTTTATGGGAAATCCTCGGAAACAGAAATTCTAAAAGAAAAAGTGAAAAATGTCATCATGGGCACATGCATTTGTAAAATAAATTATGGCTTCTATTTATACAAAACCTGAACTTATTGACCCAAGCTAATCATATGTTTCCTAGAGGGTTTTTTTTAATGTTATAGGGAGACATTTGTGGGAAAATGCTTATGGTTTCTATTTTGCAGTATAATATGTTATATTACTTTAATTCTCTTTTGGATCATTCTTTTGCCATCTGAAAAACGTGATAAATGGATTCATTCCATCTTGAACATGATTAGTTTACAAATATGTGAATATGTGTAGATATTCACGTGCACAAACACCTGTATGTGTAAATATCCCGTTTGTCATGCTTGCTATGAATTATGCTTATTTCATAAAAATGATTATTCCAAAGTATATAAAACCCCAGCTGGGAAGTCAGAGGTCTCAGTGATCAGGTAATCTCAAAAGCTTCCCATCTGGGGACAATGAGTAATTTTTTTTCTAAAAATAGCACTTGGTCTGCTGCCAATTATCAATTCTTCCTAATCTTCACTTTATCATTTGTTTATTTTCTTTATAGTAAATGTGAGCACAGATGAATGGCTGAGTAAACTGTCACATTTAGTAATATGGCCATACTTTGGGCTGTTGGCTAGATGTGTGGCTTGCTGGTTAAACTTAAGGACATGGTATTAGGTGATAAGACTGGTAGCAAGGCAGGTTAAAGGCTGGTACTAGTACAAGTAGGTGCTATGTGAATACTTGGTTTGTGTCATGTCAGTTCCAAATGATCTGCAAATATCAACTAATTTAATGCTCAACCATGAGGAAGATATTATTACTTTCATGTGCAGATGAGGAAATAGAAACAGAGATTAAGTAACTTGAGCCAAGACACACAACTAATCAGTGGTGTATTTTGGGTTTGAACTTAGGCAGGTTAACGTGAGAGTCCACACTTGTAGCTACCTTTCAGACTCAGACATTCATGGAGGTTTGCAGAGAAAGTTCTTTGTGGATTTGTTGCTCAAAAATATTACAGCAAATTCTACCTCTGACATCCCTCCCCAGCCCATCTCCACATCCTAGGCACTATTTTAACTAGAAGCGTGAATCCATCATAACAAATAAGAAAATGATTTCCTATTTTAATTAGAAGGTATAGAACTAAAAATAGGAGGGAATTAAAGAGAATAGTTATTTCTAGATATTAATTTACACATAGCATTTTTATTTATAAAATGCTTCAACTCTTTTTAACAATGCTAAATAAACAAGGCAGTTCATATAATACTAACAACTAAATAAAACAAAGATGCAGTACCTTAATTAGGCCAGGCTGGGTGTGGTAGACCAGACAGGTGCATAAGTGCACAAGGATACCTGTCAGTAGAAAGCAAGGCTGCCTAGAGAAGTCATGTTTTATATCAAGCACAGACGCCACTCTTGGAAAACGTAATGGCACCCCACTCCAGTACTCTTGCCTGGAAAATCCCATGGATGGAGGAGCCTGGTGGGCTGTAGTCCATGGGGTCGCTAACAGTCGGACATGACTGAGCGACTTCACTTTCACTTTTCACTTTCATGCATTGGAGAAGGAAATGGCAACCCACTCCAGTGTTCTTGCTTGGAGAATCCCAGGGACCGGGGAGCCTCGTGGGCTGCCGTCTATGGGGTCGCAGGCTTCCCGGGTGACCGTAGTGGTAGAGAACCCTCCTGCCAATGCAGGAGACTTAAGAGATGCAGGTTTGATCCCTGGGTCAGGAAGACCCCCTGGAGGAGGGCATAGCAGTCCACTCTAGTATTCTTGCCTGGAGAATCCTATGGACAGAGGAGACCGGTGGGCTACAGTCCATAGGATCTCAAAGAGCCGGATGTGACTGAAGCAACATAGCACACACGCACGAACAGATTCCACTTAGCTCTAAGATTTTGCCACCTGAAAAGCTAGGCCCACTGTTGACTTTTGGTTTTTTAAGGAAGTTGTAAATCCAGAATTTATATGTTAAATCTCATGATTTAAAAATTTTGTTTAAATTTTAAAAATACTAAGTACTATAAACACAGTATCAAACTAAAAATGGCTTCTGGTGTTCCACATTTCCATCTATGAGATGTATATATACATATCTATCTGCGTACCCATGTAACTCTCTCTATATATATATGTGTGTGTGTGTGTGTGTGTGTGTGTGTGTGTGTGTTTGCACGCGCATGCTCAGTCACTCAGTTGTGTTTGACTCTTTGCTGCCCCATGGACTGTATCTCACTAGACTCCTCTGTCCATGGGATTTTCCAGGCAAGAATAGAGGAGTATGTTGCCACTACCTCTTCCAGAGATTCTTCCTGACCCAGGGATTGAACCCACGTCTCCTACATTGGCAGGTGGATTCTTTACCACTAGCACCACCTGGGAAGCCCCCCTAAAATACATTTATTGACTAATAAGTCTTATTCATTATTTGCTCATTGGGAAACATTACAAGAAATTACAAGCATAGTCAAAATGTTTACAGACACATAGAAACCCCATTGCTAAGTCGCTTCAGTCATGTCTGACTCTGTGCGACCCCATAGACGGCAGCCCACGAGACTCCCCGGTCCCTGGGATTCTCCAAGCAAGAACACTGGAGTGGGTTGCCATTTCCTTCTCCAATGCATGAAAGTGAAAAGTGAAAAGTGAAAGTGAAGTTGCTCAGTCATGTCCGACTGTTAGCGACCCCATGGACTACAGCCCACCAGGCTCCTCCATCCATGGGATTCTCCAGGCAAGAGTACTGGAGTGGGGTGCCATTACCTTTTCCAAGAAACCCCATTACATACTTTCAAATAGACAAAATCTATTGTTCCTATTGTTGCTGTAACAAATTACCGCAAACTTAGTGGCTTAAAAACATCATTTCTTACAGTTCTGGCTGTCAAAAGTCTAAAATCAGTCTCTGGGCTAAGATCAGGTGTTGGGATGGCTGCATTCCTTCTGGAAGTTTCTTGTGAGAATCCATTTCCTGGTCTTTTCCAGTCTTTAGAGGTCTCTTGGCATTCATAGTCTTGTGGCCTCTTCCTCCATCTCCAAATCCATCAGCATAGCACTTTCAAATTATATATATATATATATATATACACACACACACACACACATGCACACATATGTATAGTGAATTGATTATATATATATACAATTATATACATGTGTATATAGTCATTCAGTTATTCATTATGGGACAGATTCAAAGAAGTAAAAAAAATAATAGAATAGATGTAACTCAGCCTTGAAGAACTTTACCAATGCAACATGCTGAATGTGCTTATTCCCCTAAAAATGCATACACTGAAACTCATTCCCCAATGTGATGGTATTTGGAGATGGGACTTTTGGGAGATGATTAAGTCATAATGGTGGAGCCCTCATGAGCAGAATTAGTGCTCTTATAAAAGAGTCCCCAGAGAGCTCTCTTGTCCCTTCCACCCTCTGAGGACAAAGTGAGATGACATCTGTGAACCAGGAAGCAGGCTATCATGAGATATAGAATCCACTGAAGCCTTAGTCTTCAACTTCCCAGTCTCCAGAAGTGTGAGAAATATTTATTGTATATAAGCCACACAGTCCATGGTGTTTTGTTATAGCAGCCCCAAAGTACTAAGACACCATCTAATGGAGAAATAATATAAATTGAATATTCTAGAGTGGGACCAATCCATAGAGATTAGCCAAAATTAGCCTATTATGTTTACTAACCCCACCTAGGTATTTCATCGTGTTGATCACTCAGTCACGTCTGACTCTTTGTGGCCCCATGGACTGTAGCCTGCCAGGCTCCTCTGTCATATTTCCTAGGCAAGAATACTGGAGTGGGTTGCTGTTTCCCTCTCCAGAGGATCTTCCTGACCCAGGGATCAAACCCAGTTCTCCTACACTCCAGGCAGATTCTTTACCATCTGAGCCACCAGACTGTAGTCTGCAGGGGCTGCTCTGGTGCATGAAATATATCTCTCTTCCTTTGAGGACCAAGGTACTCATCTCCTCAGATGCTGGAAATGCCTGTCCTGACATAATAGTTAGTAACTCCTCAGAAATTGTCCAAGTCTTCCCAGGTGGCGCAAGCAGTAAGGAATCCACCTGCCAATGCAGGAGACGCGGGTTCCACCCGTGGTTTGGGAAGATCCCTTGGAGAAAGAAATGGCAACCCAGCCCAGTATTCTTGC
The DNA here is from genome assembly GCF_000754665.1 of Bison bison bison. Lineage (NCBI taxonomy): Eukaryota > Metazoa > Chordata > Mammalia > Artiodactyla > Bovidae > Bison > Bison bison. The sequence goes on along the minus strand of NW_011494390.1, from coordinate 800,010 downwards.
TGGGAAAATCTCATAGACAGAGAAGTCTGGCAGGCTACAGTCCATGGGGTCACAAAAGAGTCAGACAATCTAACATGTCAAAAGCATTGCAATTTAACTTCTGCTTCTGCCCAATTCTGCTTCCTTAACTCCCTCACAGAAGTTATGCTTCAAAGCACTTACTAATAAACATTCTGCCTGCATTTCTCAGAATCTGCTTCTCAAAGAATCTGAACTATGGCAGAGGTGTTCCTCTATAGAAAAATAAACAAAGAAATAAACAAAATAGTTTCCGGTCTTTGAACACACATTCCATAAAGAATTTGAATCTTTTTAGAGAGGTTAGATAAATAATCATATTAAAGGCACTGATTTTGAGATTTGGAAACAGACCCACATCAGAATTCTTTAATCATGACTCCACCTCTGTCCCAATACACATATGCATACTCCTCCACAGAAATCAAGCCAGTTTAAAAAAAAAAAAATCCCAAAGAATAAATTAGGTCAAAACCATGATTTTCTTTCAGACTTGGCTTTCAACTCAGTTTGCAACAATTAGTATTGAGCAGTTGATGATTTAAGAAGAAACTGAGTTGGAACAAATATTTAAATGTCTGGAAATCACTATCCAAATCCATTCCAAACCTATTTTAAGAAATGAGAAGCTGAAGATTAGAGTTGTATATAGATTCACATTTAACTCAAGGGATGAGAATGCTATAAATTATTTTGCAATATAGTTATATTGCTGTTATTCACTTATCAGTAATGTCCTTCTCTATTCCACTTTTTAATCACTTAACAAACTTTTACCATATAAATGGTAAAAGCTTATTGGTGAGTTGGCAAGATTCATTTTAATTTTGACCATGTTTCAAAAAGTATGCAGATTCTTAAGAAATTTACAAATCATTTTAATTTTGACCATGTTTCAAAAAGTATGCAGATTCTTCAGAAATTTACAAATCCTTGGACATTTTCTATCCTCTTCTTTCCATCTTTTCCATGGAATTTTATGTGTGTGTGTGTGTAGAATAAGTACTGCTGCTGCTTCTGCTAAGTCGCTTCAGTCGTGTCCGACTCTGTGGGACCCCAGAGATGGCAGCCCACCAGGCTCCACTGTCTCTGGGATTCTCCAGGCAAGAACACTGAAGTGGGTTGCCATTTCCTTCTCCAATGCATGAGAGTGAAAAGTCAAAGTGAAATCGCTCAGTCGTGTCCGACTCTTAGCGACCCCATAGACTGCAGCCTACCAGGCTCCTCCACCCATGGGATTTTCCAGGCAAGAGTACTGGAGTGGGGTGCCATTGCCTTCTCCAAGTATAAGTACATTATAGTACAAAAAGTAAGGTAATGTATTTAACTACAATTACACTTCGTAATGAAGAGAAGCCTTAGGAGATGCTAAGAAGATAACCTTATATAGGAGTTGAAATAAACTTTTGAAAGTTGCTCAACACGAAATCAGTTGGATTGCTGTCCAGTTGATCCAGTTGAACAATTAAAATGATCTTAATCAATCAGTCCTGAATTTCAGTGATTTAACAGTGAAATAAGATCAGATCTACTGCTCAAATTTTAGTACTTTTATTGATAAGGAGTAAAAAAAAAAAGAGCAAGAGAAAAAAAAAAAAAAACCCTGACCATATCTCAGTTGAAATTCACTAGATAAAGCATGAATGACAAAAATATCAACAGTTGTACCATTACAGCAGTACTGATATAACTACAAACACTTACTATTTGCTATCTTCCAGATACTTTGATAGGCAATGATAGTCAAAAGTCATGTAATATACTATTCTTCACTTAAAAAGAGTAATACCATAAACATTTACAGTACAGTGTATGTGTTGCAACATAAAGACATCAGAAGGGGGAGTGTAAAGGGTTCACAGAGGAGAGACTAAACCTGCCTAGGAGAGTTGAGAAGTAAAGATTGAAATAAGGTGAGTAGGGCTTTGCCAGATGAGGTAGGAGGATAGGAATTTCAGTCTATAATGTGCTTAAATGGGCAGAGTTTTAGAAATATGTCTGGGTTATAGAAGGCAGGAAATATATTTTGGTATAAACTTATGAAAGGTTTGACAAACCTGGTTAAGAAATGTTGAGCTTTATCTTGTGGACAACAAGGTGACTCATAAGAGCTTAAGTGAGGTAAGGCATATTTCGTGACTTCCAAACTAGGGCTTCCCTTGAGGTTTAGCTGGTAGAGAATCAGCCTGCAATGCAGAAGATCTCAGTTCAATTCCCAGGTTGGGAAGATCCCCTGGAGAAGGGAAAGGCCTGGAGAATTCCATAGACTGTATAGTCCATGGGGTTGCAAAGAGTTGGACACGACTGAGCGACTTTCACTCACAAGCTAGGAGAGAAAGTCAAAAGGTAAGAAATATGTAGACAAAACCTGACAGGAGCTTCACAGCAAGGACTTTGCATAATAAAAGAGAGACTTATTGATTATTTTTCAAAATAAAAAAGAGAGGAAAAGAATCAATTAATTGCAGAAGCATGTAGTTATTACATAAAATTATGGAATGTATACATACTTACATTCTATATATCAATCCATTGCAGGTTTTGTGTAAAATATAGACCAGATGCAGAATACTAATGCTTGATATTCGTATAGACATTTATAGTTTATAATCTATGTTCACTTAATCATTAGGGTTTCTCTGAAGGAAGGCATTACCTCTAGTAAGAAGAGAAGTCAGAGAACTCACTCAGAGCCCCCCAACAGCTAAGTGACAGAGCTGAATTCTGAACCAAATCTCAGACCAAAATTTCCTTGTTTTTTCTATCAGTGCAACAATATATACATAGAGAGATACATTAGTGGAAATTTTAAATGTGTATAAATTCAGGTGTAGCTTGTGTATGCAAGGGCTTCCCTGATAGCTCAGTTGGTAAAGAATCCACCTGCAATGCAGGAGACCCCTGGGTTGGGAAGATCCTCTGGAGAAGGGAAAGGCTACCCACTCCAGTATTCTGGCCTGGAGAATTCCATAGACTCCATAGTCCATGGGGTAGCAGAGAGTTGGACAGGACTGAGCGACTTTCACTTTCACTATATAAGCAAATGCCAGACATCCTTAGCACCAAAATATGAATAAAGAACAAAAAGAGACATGACCACATTAGTAAACAGAGCAAGAAATTAAGAGTTGTGTATATTGGTCATTAGAATTTTCCCTGTTTGGGTGAGTAAGGGGCTTCCCAGGTGGCTCTAGTGGTTAAAAAAAAATCTGCCTGCCAATGCAGGAGACATAAGATATGTGGGTTCAATCCCTGGGTTTGGAAGATCCTCTGGAGAAGAAAACTAGCAACCCACCCCAGTGTTCTTGCCAGAAAAATTCCATGGACCAGACCCATTCTTCTTTCTCTTTATATCTCCTCCATCTCTGCTTCCTCACACCAAGCCTCTATAGTCCAGATTGATGAAACATCACTTTATAAGCACTGCTTTACAAACAGAACTTGAAGCTGCCAAACACACAGAGAGAGAGAGAAAGAGAATTTAAAAGTCTCAAATTAACTTACCTAACCCATTCATTTTTATAATAAGAAAAATAAAATCCAAGGACACTAATGGCTTGACAAATATGGCATCCTATTGGTAGTACAGCTCAGTGTAAACCCCACCCATGCTAACCTTCCACCCAAGGAGGTTTCCACAGCCTGTGGCCAAGAATCATAAGAAATATTCTGCCAAGAACAAAATTGGAAGGTGGAGGGATTTACAGCAGTGCCCTTCTGGGACTGGGGAGAGAGAAGAAGAGGGTCTACTGCAGTGTTTTCTGGACTTTTGGATTTCACAGAGCAGTAAAATTCCAAATAAATATATAAGTTCCATCACTGAGTTGCCAACAATTTAATTTTGCTAAGAAAAGATGCTTAAAAACAAACAAAGGCAAAACAAGTATAAATTACTTTCACCACCATTTCCTACAGGCACAGATACTGCCACATCAAAATTTAAGACACTCTTTGAAATGAAATGAAGTCAGCTCTATGAGAAATTCACCTTCTTGTGGCTTTTATTCCTTTAGCTGAGGACAACCACATCCTTCATCACAGACCAGCTCCAGGATGATGGCCAATATTTAAGAATGACCAGAATGTAGGAATAAGCCCTGAATTGAGGTCAGGGAACTAGAAAAGTTAGTCTATCATTCAACCACTATGTGACATGGACCAAGATGTTCCACACCTCTGGTTTTTAGACTTGCCCATGTATGAAATGAGACCTTCTGACCAGTCCTGTATTGTGAGCATTCTAAGAGCAGCTAACCCCCTGAAACAGACCAACTCAGCTGATGCTCCAAAGAAACTGGGTCCATCAGAAAGCCCCTTTCTCAAGTCTTATTCTCTCAAGCCGCAGGAAAAATGCTGGCAAGTGAGAATCAGCCTAAAGTTACTTCCCTGACACTGAACATTTCACAGAAGTCCTTTGTAGCTGTTTTTTTTTTTTTAATTGAAGAATAGTTACTGTACAGTATTATATAATCCCTTGTGGTTCAGTGGTAAAGAATCTGCCTGCAATGCAGGAGATGCAGATTCAGTCCCTATGTCGGGAAGATCCCCTAGAGAAAGAAGTGGCAAACCTACTCTAATATTCTTGCTTGGGAAACCCCATGGATGGAGGAGCTTGGCAGGCTACAGTACATGGGGTCACAAAGAGTCAGACATGACTTAGCAACTAAACAACAAAAATAGTAACAAAACAATTATATCTTATAGGTGTACAGTATAAGTGAAGCGAAGTCACTCAGTCGTGTCCGACTCTTAGCGACCCCATGGACTGCAGCCTACCAGGCTCCTCCACCCATGGGATTTTCCAGGCAAGAGTACTGGAGTGGGGTGCCATTGCCTTCTCCAACTAATTCACTAATTTATTATGTAATAAAATAACAGAGGCTTCAAATAGTTAAACTAGCTAGTAACAGTTAATGTTTTCTTCAGTGATTACTGTTCTACATAGGCAGGATAATTAATTCACGGATGGTCTTTCTGGTCTGTCTTCAACCATTCTTACACTACATAATCACTTAGGGACGTCTTTTTACAGATATATGAAGAGAATACAGGTAGCTTTACGTACGTTGAGTTTGTTAAGTCTGTTTGTTATGATGGGATTTCTGACACAAAAATTGCTCACTGCACACTGAACCCCAGAGAAGTGATGAAACAAGACAGCTGATGTTAGGAGGTATATGGGAGTAGGGTAGGGTGAGAAGTCATGGATAAATTAAAAACTGGCAAGTATCTGCTGAAGCAGAGCCACTTTTTAGGGGGCATAAGAAAAACTGATAAGTCACCATTTTGGTCTCTTTAGAGAAATCCATTTGTTGTTAAGAACTTAAGACCATTTACTACCATTCATGCTGCAAAATGCAGTAGTCACACTATTTCCAAAAGGATCCTAAAAACTGTAGTGCAAAAGAAATCTAAGAAAATAAGTAATTACAAAACCATCAACGTTTTTCAAAGAAATGTGCTCAAAACAGTGACTTTTACAAAAAATGTGAATTTGTTTTAAATGAAAAAGAATTCTCTCTATGAAAGATCAAAGACTCATTTCACAGATAACTTATACTGCATTAATGACTTGATTAACAGTGTACAAATAAGGGTCGTAGACTTTTTTAATTAGGTCTGAGCGATCACTATAAATACTGATGGGGGAGTGTTTTGTGATTCACAATTTTTAAAGGTTATACCCCATTTATAAGTATTATAAAATATTGGCAATATTCCTCATGTTGTACGATAGCTTGTAGCTTATTTTATACATAATAGTCTGTACCTCTTAACCCCCCACCCTCATGGTGCCCTCACTTGCTGGTTACCACTAGTTTGCTCTCACCTGTGAGTCTGCTTCTTTTGTGCTACACTCCTTACATTTTTTAATTTTTTTTTTTTAGATTCAACATTTAAGTGATATCATACAGTATTTGTCTTTCTTTGTCTGACTTAGTTCTCTTAGCATAATGCCCTCCAAGTCAATCCAGTTTGCTACAAGTGGCAAAATTTCATTCATTTTTATGGCTGAATAACATTCCATTATATATGTATATACATATATAATATATATATTTATACCACATCTTTATCTATTCCTCTGTTGATGGAAACTTAGGTTACCTCCAAATCTTGTGTATCATAAATAATGCTCACAGTAGCTTTTAAATTGTCTTTCATGAAAAAAATGTCAGCTTGAACAGGATTGTGTGTTTTAAAATTATCAGTTAATCTTTTTTTTGTGTGGTAATAATTATTTCCCAAGCCACTACTGTTACTACTATCTTTGTATTTACAAAAAGCAACAGAAGAAAGGGGGAAAGGAGTGGGGAGACGGCACTGAGGTGAGAAGAAAGGATGAGAAAAGAGAGCGAGTCAGGATATGAGCCTTATTGAAGAGCATGTTACTGTATTTAAAATGGATAGCCAGCAGGACCTAGTGTAGGGCCCAGGGGACTCTACTCAGCGTTACGTGGCAGCCCAGATGGGAGGGTGCTTGAGGGGAGGATGAATGCCTGTAGCTGTGTGGCTGAGTCGTTCTGCTGAGCACCTGAAACTATTACAATATCGCTAATTGGCTACATTGCTGTTGTTGTTCTGGGTCCGACTCTTTGCGACCCCATGGACTGTGTGGCACACCAGGCCTCCCTGTCCCTCACCATCTCCTGGGTTTGCCCAAGTTTGTGTTCATTGGATCAGTGATGCCGGCCAGCCATCTCATCCTCGGAGGCCCTCTTCTCCTTCTGCCCTTGATCTTTCCCAGCATCAGGATATACTTATTTAAAATTATACCAACTACATTTAAAGTGGATAACCAAAAAGGACCTACTATATAGCACAGGGAACTCTGCTCAATGTTATGTGGCAGCCTGGATGGGCTATATGCCAATATTGAAGAAAAAAAGTAAACCACATCAAGCACTGCTCTTTATAAAAATCTCAGAGTCACTGCTGGTACAGTCAAAGCCTTGTGTGACCATAAATGAAAAAGAAAAAAAAAAAAGAAGCAGGAGAATACAGTAGAACTTGACAGTGTATCATCAGAAGAATGCTATTTCATCCCTACTGTCCTGGGGTCTGCAGAAGGGATTATGAAAACCTGCACATTCAGCTAAACTTTAATGAAGGCTTGTAGAGTTAAGCTATTCTCTCTGGATCAAATGCAGTTTAAAAGTTGAGAGAAGAAACCACAGGAAACCTAGAAACAACAAGGTAGAAGCAGATTTAACTAAGAATTTCCTTCGCTCCGTCTGTTTTAGTCACACCCATAATATAATTATAACCTAGCATTTGCATTTAATTACACAGTGTTGAGAAACACTGGATTTTATAGCAAAGCTGAACCAAAGACAGAGCTTTATTGCCAATGGGTTTTGTACTTCTATCGTGAGGAAAGAATTTCAGAGCAGGCAAATACAAAACCTTGGCTAAATAAGACAGAATGAAGATGTTTGTGGTCTTGCCAAACATAGACATATTTTGACACACACACAAAAATGGTACAAATAACCAAATGTTACGAATTTGCTTACGCAAATAGTAAGCTCTCAATAAATGTTAGGTGTTATTATCATCATCATATTTGCAAAAAAAATGATTCAATATTTTTTTAATTTTTGCTTCCAGGCCCATAAAATAAAATCTACAGAAGGGTTAGTGTAAGACCTTCAAGCTACTTTTTTACCAAAAACCCACAGCAATCAGTGCAGCCGTATACACCTTCTTTGGTATTATTCCACTTCCTTTTTTTTCTGTCCTAAACTCCAGAGGTGTTAAAAAGAGGGCAAAGTCCTTCGTTGGGGTGGATTTTGTGGTACCAACCACAGGAATTTCACATAACTTTGGTGCATAAGTAATTGCTATCATGAAAATTCCTGATTTTTCAAAAATAAATGATGCATAAAAGGCACATAAAAGTTCAGTTAATAAGTCCCAACGCGTTCAAGAACACATCTTAGCTCAGCCAATAGAACTAGCTTTTTATTCAGTGGAGACCTCTAAAATGCATTGCCTCAGTGCACAGTAAATCTATTCTTTTAGCAGGTTTATTCCTTTATCTGGTAGTCAATTAAGTGGCCTTTCATGAAATGCAACAATGACATACATTGTGGAGAGAGGTATATTCTTATAACTTGTCTGATTATCTTTCTGCTTTAGCATGTATTATTTATGAGTATTATTTCTTGAGCAGGTTTATGCCTTCATCAAGTAATCATGAACACATTTTAAGTATAAATATGAGTCTATAGCAACTGCAAGCCACCATGGTTTTAACAAGGTTCATTCTTGCACAAATATCTCATTCAATTTGGAAGGAATTGTATTTTGAGAATAAAATTTATTTTGTCATTTTCCCTCCTCACTTTCCAAATTGTAATACCTAAACTACAAAGGGAAGCAATCATCTCTGTTGCATGCCTTCGACTAAATATTTCTAGCTAGAGAAATGCCATCAGCTTGTTTCATACAACTAAGATGAACTGAGAGAAATGCTTTTAAAATGCAACAGTGTCGATGAGAACTCCTTATCCTATAAGGAACGTCACAGAATAAATGTCATAAATGCATTGATACACTTGTGGGAGACAGGTTGTAACCAGCTTTTTAATGTTCTGCATATTTGAGTTTTGTTGTTACCTGCTTTTGTTAAACTTTCAATTTGACACGTTTGAATCATGTTTTCCCTATTGCAAAAATTTTAAAACAAATTAAAGTAAGTTATCCTATCTTCAGAGGTCAAATCTTTAACTAAATTTTGCACAATTTATTTTGCACACAAACAAATGAGACATTAGATAAATCAAAATTGTGTATTTCCCTCTAATCTGGTTATGAAAGTATTATTTTAAGCAGCCACCTTTGTTTAATTGAATCTTTTTGTTGTCATTAATTTGCAAATAATTAAAGAGGCATTGTGGTTGGAAAATATTACCACCTAACATTGCTATCATCTTTATATGTAGTCACCAAGTCCAATCTACAGATGAATTAGCTGTTCTTAAATTAAGGACTATTATCAGTCAGTAATGGTATGACATTCTTTTTTATGACTATAGCTTGGGTTATAATGTGACAAGAAAAAAAATGTAATGTTTCCAAAATGACAGTTTTTTAGATTTGTGTTGCCTGAGGTGGTTAAACTGAACAATAAACTATAATTTGATTGATGGAAAATTGAAGTGGTTCATCTAATCTGTCAGTCTAGCCTACCAAAGGCTTTGGTTTTGCATGTATGATGATGTATCACAGTTTTAGAGATAATGTTGTTTGTATTAGACAGGAGATTTTTTTCCTCCCACATGAAAAAGGAGAACTTTATTACATAGGAATGATCAAAATATGTCATGGATTAGCATGGAATCAAATTTGTTGGGGTATAAATTTGCAAGTTCAACTGTAGAAAGCTAAATGATACACATAAAGCCTTAGAACACAGTTATTTGTTGGAGTAATCCAGCCATCTCCTAGCTGGAGAATTATTCAGGCTGAAGTAGACTGACAGCTGCACCTGAGAAAAACAACAAGAAAATAGCTATTTCACTTTTGTTTCAAACAAATGCTGCCTTGATCAAGAGAAATCTTATAAACATCAATTATATTAAGACTCCTAAACTCTAGAGAGAAAAACGCATTTGAAAAAAAGATAATAAAAGAGTAATAAGCAAAACTAAACACCTTAACATATGCAAATCCAAATAGCAAATTGGTAATCAAAGAACATGAGGATATTTATAATTACCTTCTGAATATTGATGATTTCTCAAATTTAGCCATAGCAAATTGAAATTAAGATTCCTGAGTTAATTTTGGTTCTACTTCATCCTCTGTTATTAGCAGATAGTCAAAATGTTTGAATATTATGTACATAACTCAAAAATAATAAGAAAAGTATTAAACTATTTTTGTCTTTAAATTAATGCAGAAAATTAAAAGTTTCAAAGTTACTAAAAATTTTACTAGAATCATCCAGGAATGCTAAGCAATGAATTTCAGAATATTCCAGTTATAAGTACATTTCTAAACAGAGAAAATAAATATTATTAAAGAAAAATTATAGAATTGGAATGTGAAATTTCATATATAATTTTCTCTTCTATTCAGCAATAAATAGTGATAGAAAACCATCAAAAATCAGGAGTTTGCTATCATTTCTGGCCTATTTAATTTATTTAAAGTAAAATAATCATGGAAGCATTTTTTACCTATCAATTAAGAAAACACATAAGATGTTCATTTACATATAAGCAAGCAGTCAGGACTAGCCAGTTTATTGTGAAATGAGTGCTCATATGATAGGAATGGAAGTATAAACTATTACTACCTTTCTGGAAAGTAATGTGAAAATATAAGTATCATTTCTTGAGTGCTGTCAATGTTCTAGGCTCTGTGATATCCATATTTTTGCTCAAGTATAAATGCTATCATTTATTATCAAGCGCCATCAAAGTGTTCATAGATTCTGACTCATTAATTTTAATTTTAAGAATATATCTTAAGAAAATAAAAATAATATGAAACATGTATATATTCATTGCAACACTACTTACATGAGAATATTGAAGATAACCATAATGTTCAGAAATTATATAATTATGCCTTGTCCTTGATCACATGTTATATTCACGCAGCTGTTGAAAATTATTTTATGTAATATGTTTTGTAATATGGAAATATTTTATCATATGTTGATTGGGTTAGAAAAGTAGGAAACAAAAATTGTATTCATTATATATATTAAAAGTAAACTATGCACAATTAGAACAGCAAAAGAGTAGTTGGTTGAAATGTACAGCTTTTCTTTTCTTCTTTTCATAACATAGCACGTTCATGCTCAGTTGTGTGCAACTCTTTGTGACTCCCACGGACTGTAGCCTACCAGTCCATTGAATTTTCCAGGTAAGAATACTGGAGTGGGTTGCCGTTTCCTACTCCAGGGGATCTTCTCAACCCAGGGATAGAACCCATGTCTCTTGCATCTCCTGCTTTGCAGGTAGATTCTTTGCAGGTGACACATGGGGAGCCCCAAAGGGCGTGTTGCCTCCCTGTCAGGGACATGAACCCTGGGTCTCCTTCATGTATCAGGCAAAGATACTCACCATAAACTTTTCCATATTTCCAAATATTTTTCAATCAGTATGCCCCACTTTCATAATTAGACATGAAAAGTCTCACAGTCTCCATCAATTTGACTTTATTGTTCTCTACAAAGTCATATAAGGTACCTCACAAGACAGTGGAAATAGTATAAACTTTGGGATCAGGCAGACTTGGCTTGGAATGCTACCTCCAGTGCTTACTAGCTGTTTGGCCCTGGGTGTGTTAGCTAACCTCTCTGAACCTCAATTTCCTCATATGTAAAATCAATCAATCAAAAAACATGTGAAAAGGATAGCTAGGGAGTTTTGAATGGACACATATACCCTGCTACATTTAAAGTGAATAACCAATAAGGACCTACTGTGTAGCAGGACTGTTCTATATTATGTAGCAACCTAAATGGGAAAAGAATTTGAGAAAGAATAGATACATGTATATGTATAACTGAATCGCTTTGCTGTACACCTGAAATTAACACAACATTGCAAATAAACTATATGCCAATATAACATGAAAAGTTAAAGTAAAATAAAACAAAAACAAGCAACAAAAAAGAAATTTATGTAAAAGATTCTAAGAGGAGAGACTAATCAACATTAGCCTTAATGAGGAAGAGGGTCCTAGGAAAGGTTTCAAGAAAAAGATAATGTTTAACCAGTCCTGAGGATGCTGCTGCTGCTGCTAAATCACTGCAGTCGTGTCCGACTCTGCGATTCCATAGACAGCAGCCCACCAGGCTTCTCTGTCCCTGGGATTCTCCAGGCAAGAATACTGGAGTGGGTTGCCATTTCCTTCTCCAGTCCTGAGGATGAGCTACCTGTATATCTTTGACACCAGAAAAAATTGATGTCCCAGGCAGAGAGTGAATAGTAGAAACAGACAAAACAAGGAATAGAATGACACAGTCTGGAGCTGGCTGCCAGTCTCTAAGTGGTGCAGAGTAACAGATACAAAAGAGGTACACCAGTGAAAGAATATAATACCTTTTCTTCCCTGGTGGCTCAGATGGTAAAGAATCCACCTGCAATGCCAGAGACCCAGATTCAATCCTGGGTCGGGAAGATACCCTGGAGAAGGAAATGGCAACCTGCTCCAGTATTCTTTTCCTTGGAGAATCCCATGGACAGAAGACCCTGGTGGGTTACAGTCCATGGGGTCACAAAGAATCAGACACAACTGAGCAACTAACACTTTTACTTTTATGAGGACATGAAGGAAGTTTCCCTAGACTTATATATCACTGTATTCAGACACCAAAGTTAAATTATTTTAGTTCTTAAATATTTGTTTCTGTTCCTCTGAAAAACTGTTTGGATTTTTCCCTCTCCTGGGATTTATAAAACATAATCAAGTCATAGAAATTTAGAGATAGAAGAAACATCACACTTGTACCAAGATCATATCAACAGATGAGAGAAATAAGATCTAGATATTGAGGATTTGCCACAATACTTGATACTCTAGAGAGAGAGAGTGAGAGAGAGAGAGAAAGACAAGCAGACAGAGTTGTTCTAACTAACACATGAAGCAAAAGGTCCCAGGCTCTACCTGTTCCATCTTCCCCATCCCCAGGGACAAGTTTTGGTGTTTGGCAATGGAACTCAGGGCTCTAGAGACTTGGACAAGACACATTCAGTGGCACACAGATTCCACTACAAGAATTTACCATCACTGTGGCCCGAGAAATAGCTATCACCCAGTAAGCAGACAGTTTGTTAATCTGATTTTCACTCTTTACAGAATGCCTCAACTCTTACTTCTCTCCCCTTGGCCACTCTTTCCCAACCTGCGTACCTCGAGTCTGCTTTAATATTCATAATCATTTAGTAATAATAGACATGTTCAATTAACACCTTCTAACTGCAACTATTAAAATTCAGCCAAAAGTATGGGCCCTTCTCTTCTCTGCTGCTGCTAAGTAGCTTCAGTCGTGTCCGACTCTGTGCGACCCAGAGACAGCAGCCCACCAGGCCCCACCGTCCCTGGGATTCTCCAGGCAAGAACACTGGAGTGGGTTGCTATTTCCCCCTCCAATGCGTGAAAGTGAAGTCACCCAGTCGTGTCCGACTCTTAGCGACCCCATGGACTGCAGCCTACCAGGCTCCTCCATCCATGGGATTTTCCAGGCAAGAGTACTGGAGTGGGTTGCCATCTTCTCTGCTAGCACACAAGTAAACAACATAAAAATTTGTCACATCCATGAAAAGTCCTAACACCAAAAATTTATTGACCAAGAGGTAAAGACCCCCCTTTTAAATGAAGTTTCAAGTTATCCTAAGATTGTTATCTGGGAAAAATCTATTCTTAGAGTTAATAAAGTCCTTATCATTTCAGTTTACTAGCCATATTTTTAAATAAAACCTTATTGACAATTTTTCAGAACACTCTGGTCTGGCATGATGGTTTAAAAAAGGATGTTTCTCAGAATTTCCTTCAATGGCTAGATCCTTAGGACATAAAACTGATTGTCGTGAGAAGGTAAAGCTTGAGTGAAGGAGAGATGAGAGGTGTAAGCCCTCCCTTCTCGAAACATTATTTTATTTAAAAACATTTTTTTAAGAAAAGTAACAGAGAACAACAGAGCACCATTTTACATTTATAACAATATTGAAGAGTAGAATTAGAAATTCATACCAGTCATTAAGAATACATAAGGGAAGTCGTTCAGTCGTGTCCAACTCTTTGTGACCACATGGACTGTAGCCTACCAGGCTTCTTCATCCATGGAATTTTCTAGGCAAGAGTACTGGAGTGGGTTGCCATTCCCTTCTCCAGGGGATCTTCCCAACTCAGGGATCGAACCCAGGTCTCCTGCATTGCAAGCAGACGCTTTACCATCTGAGCCACCAGGGAAGTCTTTGTTACATAAGACAGTAACAAATTTGAGTTGGTTGTAGTGAGGTGGATGAACCTAGAGCCTGTTATACAGACTGAAGTAAGTCAGAAAGAGAAAAACTAATATCATATATTCAAGCATATGGATGCAATCTAGAAAAATGGTTTGATGAACCTATTTGCAGGGCAAGAATAGAGACACAGAGAATGGACTGGCGGACACAGGGAAAGAAGAAAGAGGTATGAATTGAGAGAGTGGCCTTGACATATGTATACTACCAGGTGTAAAATACACAGCTAGTGGGAAGCTGCTGTATAGCACGTGGAGCTCAGCTCAGGATGGGATGGGGGTGGGTAGGAGGGAGGCTCAGGGGGAAGGAATATATTTACGCTTCTAGCTGTCTCACATTGCTGTACAGCAGAAACCAACACAACCTTGTAAAGCTATCATCCTCCAATTAAACATTTTAAAATGTAAAAAAAAAAAAAAGAATACACAAGATAGTAAATTGACTAGCTTTTTAAATTTAATTTTCAGATTTTCTTTGCTAGTGTAAAATAAAATTCAACTTTGTCTATTGAAAAATAAAAGAATATGCAAGATAAAGGCAAGTTTCATGGACTGTGCTTTTAGCTCTCTCCTTACCTTCTCATCAACTCCTCCCCATTTCCACAAGGAATTCAGATTTTGATTCAGGACACACCTCAATAAGGCTTCCCAGGTGGCGCTAGTCTTCAAGAATCACAAGGGACATGGATTCATCTTTAGGTTGGAAAGATAACCATGGAGTAGGGACTGGCAACTCAGTGCAGTATTCTTGCTTGAAAAATTCCACAGAGGAATCTGGCGGGCTACAGGCAATGGGCTGCAAAGAGTCAGACATTACCAAGCACACACACGCCTCAATTAAAAAAAAAAAAATTGCAAAGAACATCCAGACTAAAGGCATTTTGTACATAATGGAAAAATATATTCACCTAAAATATATTCACTGAGATATGCTGGGTGATCCTGGTCAAGTTAGTTAGCTTTTTCACACTTCAACGACCTCATTTCTTAAATTAAAAAAAAAAAAATAGTGTGACTCTCAAAAGATCATTAAACTGTTATTAAAAGTATGTAAGAAAAATAAAAACAAAACTATGTACTATCTTGGAGCCCACTCCTATCCTACCAATAGAAATCGGAAGGAAAATTTAGAGAAAGCATGCTTGGAGTCCAGTAACCTGGGAATATTGAAATGAACTGAACAGAGGAAATATTGTGAATAACATCTAGTCAATTTCTTTATCAGGCTTTCAGTACATACTCACATCTCTCTACCAGAAAAAAGAAAGTGAAAGCTCAGTCGTGTCCGACCCTTTGTGACCCCATGGCCTGTAACCTACCAGGCTTCTCCGTCCATGGGATTTCCCGGGCAAGGATATTGGAGTGGGTTGTCATTTCCTTCTCCAGGAGATCGAACCCAGGTCTCCCACATTGTAGACAGACACTTTACCGTCTGAGCCACCAGGGAAGTCACTTCTCTACCAGAAGCCACTGGTAATTATATACACATGTGAAGATTTAATTTCTAAAAAGAATATACTTGTGCACCAGCATCATATAAAAATCATTTGTGCACATTTTTGCATACTTTAAAAGGCATGCAAAGTCTACCTGCCATATGAGAAAACCAGTGGATGGTGTTAGTTTGATTTTGGTGCAGGTATTTAGATAATCACACCAGTGGTTTTCATCATTTAAGCACAGAGAGTGACTTCACATCTGGAAGTTTTACAGGGCAGGTATTGAAAGTTGCTGAGTTAGAGAAGAAGGCCCCTTATTATTTGGCACAAAATAAGGCTGACACAATAACATTTGGATAAGCGATTTTTTGTTAATTTTAGAAAACTTATGCTCCAAAGCAATTTAGCGTTTCTGTGTTTGTTGATATTACCTTTTAATGTGACAACCGTGACACCATTTTCCAAAACAGATGGATTAATGTCATTTTCTAAAAAAATTACTTCACCTAGACAGGTGTTTCCTGTGTATGTTTGACGTGAAATTAAACATAGCTCCAGATGTTCTGTTTGTAGCAAAGCCAGTTAATTTTATTAGAACGTTTAATCACAGATCAACAGTGTAATAGAAGGGCAGTGGACGTGAAGCAGAGATTTAACAGAACTTCCTAATGAATTGTGAATTAGCTTATAGAGGGAAATCTACTGAACCGCAATGCTGCTATGTTAATCCAGTAAATGTATTGATTTGAGCATATTATTTTTTCCTAAATTCTGATACTGTTCACATTGAGAAGCTTCACTTGAATTGTAAAGTTTGTGTATGTGTGTGTGTTAAGCTGGCAATGCGATACACTGTTTAAAACCCAACATCCGTAATATGTTGTAAACACTGCTCCTTAGGCTTGAGATCCACACAGATGCCTCAAAGCACATTCCGGTGTGCCTGATATTCACAAGAACTGCTCTGCCTGCTAGGCACATACTCAAGAGATAGCGGCGAAGAGTTCAGCTCTGCCAGGCTTAAACATCATTATATGCCTAGTTATTTTTCCTCTAAGATTAGCTATAGATTTCCCATTAATTATAACATCAAGTTGATTCATCATTAATAAAATAAATCTCAGTGAACTGTCACTGATTTCTTGACTAAAATGAAAACAAATGAAGAAAAACCCGTTCCTGTCTTTGTTACACTCTTATCAAATTTGTCTTTGCAGCAGCATGGTCATTCCAGAGCTGGAGCAAAATATTCATAATTTTCTACTTTGAAATATTAGTGTGCCCATATGCACTAATAAAAACTTAAAGCCCTGCTATGATTGATGTTTTTTGTTGGCCCGTCACCTCATTGTATAGAAGTTTGTTTTAATGAGTTTCTCTAATGAATATTTTATATTGCTACTTGGATGAATGGCATATGGTAAATGCAAGGTAAATTACAGCTCTTTAAATAAATATTTTTCATAAATTATTTATTTTGTGATGCCTGTATTGGTAAGATGTCATGTCAGATAAAGATTGGAAAGTATTTACTGTAATACTTATTTGTAACTTGAAGAAGTAAAAATTTTTAATTATTAACAAGCTTCCAATATACTCATGAAACTTATGGCAAAATTAGCATAAACTCTATTGCATTACAAATCTGTGTGGACAGCTTCCATTTTAAAGTGCAAAAATAAGACAATCTCATATTTATAAAAATTTTTATACAGTACTATACAAATAAGAAAAATATCTATTCTACAAGGTTAAAAAAGGGGAACTTGGTAGGAACCAAACTTCAGATGAGATTTAGTGTTGAAAACTATTTGATCTCTGAATTATATGGTATTTTTAAAATTATACTGTAATTATTTTAATTGAGTACCTGCATATATTTCATGGTGCTTCTTATTTTCTTTGGAGGTATATTTGAGTGAGTAGGTTTTCATCTAATAAATATTAATAGCTAGCATTTGTTGACTGCTTTTATAAACATTATCTCATTAAATTCTCATGATAATCCTGAAAATATGGTCGAATTATCTCTAATTCTACATATAAGAAAATTGAGACTCACAAGGTAGGAATTAATAAAGATTTGAAGCCACAGTAGATTTGCTACCATGCCTATGACTTTCTAGCTAAAATGACAAGGTCTCAAAACCACCTTCTACAAACAGATTTTAGATATGGGAAAAGCAAATATCCTCAATTGCTAAACTATTTTATTAATAGCAAAACCCAGCACTTAAAGAGCTATTACACTGTGCCTGCTACTAAGTGCTTTGCATATATAAACTTATATAAACTCCCCTGATACTAAGAGATGGATACTATCATGACCCCCACTCTACATATGATAAAGCTGAGGTACAGGTTGTTTGGGAAGTGGCCTAAGGTTACATAGCTTATAGAGAGCAGAGCTGGTATTCAAACTCAGACACTGGACCAAAGTCTATACTCTGAAGAACAAAACTTACCAGGTCATGCTGAAGCATGTTCAGGTATCACTTTCTTGCCTGAAACTGTGAGTATCCTAAACTTATGAGTGTCTTATTCATTTGAGTAATTCCAGAATCCTCAAGATTGCTTAGAAAACAGTAGATGCTCAATAAATATTTGTTGAACTGAACTGACTCAGGAAATGTCTGCTGTTTACACACACATTCAAAATTGAACGATTCTCACAGTTTTAGTTCCAAAAAGCAGAAAAATGAGCAAACGCAGACAGCTGTGTGCCAAAATTCAACCAAGAGGGTCCCACCCTTGCTTATCCCAAATTAAATAGTAATAATAATAATAGCATGTGTGTATAGACAACAGTTATTTGGGACAAAAGGAAAAAAAGAACAGAAGATTTGCTAGTGCTATTCTAAGCAGCCAAATGTTGACCTCTTATGTTACTTGTTAAGGTAAACATTTGGCTCCTTAGAATAGCACTAGCACTATGATAAACATTTTAGAGTAGTAGAATGAAAAATCATTTCTTTAAAGTGGCAAATAAGGTGAAGCATCGTTATTAACTAAGTTAAGTTGATCCATTTGAAACCATTTTTTTGCAATCATTTTTCACCCATAATAATGGCAATTTCCTGTGGTTTAATCTTGCAAGTAACAGAGAGTTGACTTTCATACATGCCATACCTAGACAAACAATTTTAAAATACAGCAAACTGTTCACATTATGCTAAACTCTACAAAGCACAAATGATCTTTCTTTAATAATTTCAAAAGGAATATGAAGTTTATGGCTATTTCAAGGATATCATTACAAAAAATCCATTTGTTAAACTATTATAAGCACCACACAATCCAACATTTCTAGTTACACTTAAGTCTTGCTTTTAGAAAATGGAAATTTACTATACATAGCAAGCAGGAGATGCAGGTTCAATCCCTAGGTGGAGAAGATTACCCTGGAGAAGGAAATGGCAACCCACTCCAACATTCTTGCCTGGGAAATCCCATGGACAGTGGAGCCTGGTGGGTTACAGCCTGTGGAGTAGCAAAGAGTTGGACATGACTGAGTGATGAAACAGGCATGCAGACTTTATTATTTATACATAGATTAGTTCCTATACAGTTAAAATTTTCTCATTCTCTGCAAGTTAATTCAGAGGTCCAAATGCAAGCATTGGCAATCAAAATCATCACATAGTTTGGCACCATATTCTCAACACATCGATTCCAAAATATCCAGATAAACAACAAAAAATTCATCCATATGTTGTTGTTGTTTTTCTTTCTTTCCTGACAGATGGCATGCTTGAAGATAAATAAAAACAAATGCCTTATATCAGAAGAGTCCTTCTATTTATAAAACAATTCTGGTTAACAATTGAATGTAAAATATTATTTGATTGATGTAAATTTGAAGTAAATTGCAAGTAAAACCACAGAAGATTGTCACTGATTATAAACTGGAAGAAAAGAAGCACAGGATAGTTTGCATTTTAGGACCTGCCTTTTCCCTCCTTGTTCAGTGGCAAGATGTCAGTTGTCTCATGATGAAAGCCAGTGACGGCCTGGTGGGCAGGTCAGGTTTGAAAAGCCACATTGAGACACTGCCTTCACTTCTTTGGAGACAAAAGTGAAAGTGAAAGTCGCTCAGTCCGACTCTTTGTGACCCCATGGACTATACAGTCCATGGAATTCTCCAGGCCAACATACCAGAGTGGGTAGCTTTTCCCTTCTCCGGGGGATCTTCCCAATCGAGGGATTGAACCTAGGTCTCCCACACTGCAGGTGGATTCTTTACCAGCTGAGCCACCAGGAAAGCCCAAAAATACTGGAGTGGATAGCCTATCCCTTCTCCAGCGGATCTTCCGAACCCAGGAATCAAAGTGGGATCTCCTGCATTGCAGGCAAATTCTTTACCGGACAACTTTGCAAATACTTCCGTTTTTGTTGCTGAAATACTACCAGATGTCTTTAATTTTTTTCTTATCCTATTTTTATGTGTGTATGTGTGTGTTAGTCACTCAGTCATGTCTGACTCTTTCCGACCTCATGAACTGTAGCTCCAGGCCAGAATACTGGAGTGGATTGCCATTCCCTTCTCCAGGCCAGAATACTGGGGTGGATTGCCATTCCCTTCTCCAGGGGATCTTCCCAACCCAGGAATCGAACCCATGTCTTCTGCTTTCCAGGCAGATTTTTCACCATTTGAGCCTCCAGGGAAGCCCTTATACTATTTTTATTTAATGTTATTTTAAATATTGTTCTGATAGCTAGATACCAGGTGAAGAGAGAAGAATATAATGAATAGCAAAGCAGTTGATATTTGTAGATGAGATGAAAGTTGCTTGAGAGGCAGGACATGTTTATCAAAAGACCCAAGGATATTTTAGGGGCTTCCCTTGGGGCTCAGCAGGCAAAGAATCTGTCTGCAATGCAGGAGACCTGGGTTTGATCCCTGAGTTAGGAAGATCCTCTGGAGAAGGGTAAAGCTACCCACTCCAGTATTCTGGCCTGGAGACGTCCATGGAGTCGCAAAGAGTTGGACAGGACTGAGGGACCTTCACTTTCACTTTCAAGGATGTTTTAAAGGAGTTATTTCTGATAATTGGTTTGAAAGTGCTAGCACCATTATACATACATAGACAAGAATGAACACCAGAAGTAGAACTGGGAAAACAAATATAGCAAGCCCTGCAAGCTTGGGAGAGCAGAAAGCAAAGCTACCCAGCAGGGCAGAAACTAGGAGTAACCAGTGCCCGTATCTCTCACCCTCGCATCATGTTCTTCCTTCGCAGCACCACAATCAGCCTTTTTTTTCTGGCCACATTTGATACCTGGAAGGCAAGTGCTGGAGAACAACAGAGCACACACCGGCTAGGCTGTGGGGAGCAGCTGTGTTCTGTGGAGGCGATGAGAACTGGTACTTCCAGAGCCGAGTGCTATCTCTGTCTATGACGGTCATCAGACTCCATTTCTGTGTAGGGTTCACTGCAGCCATTGACTGCTTTGAAGTAGGGGTTTGAGTATGTGTGTGCCAAGTTGCTTCAGCCGTTTCTGACTCTCTGTGACCCTGTGGGCTGTAGCCTACCAAGTTCCTCTGTCCACAGGCTTTCCCAGGCAAGAATACTGGAGTGGGTTGCCATGCCCGTCTCCAGGAGATCTTCCCCCACCCAGGGGTCGAGCCCACCTCTCTTATGTCTCCTGCATTGTTAAGTGGGTTCTTTACCACTAGTGCCACCGAGAGCATGCCAGAAAGAACTAAAAGAATGTATACCCTCTCTCTCTAAGAACAGGAGGAATGAATACGTTAATGCTAAGTGAACAAAGACCCAAATTTTAGAAATGAAAAAGTATGGTTTATCCCATATAATCACAGACTAGCTATCTCAAAGTACATTTTATTTTTTTTCCGGTTGGAGATTTTTTTTTTTAATTTCTATTTTATATTGGAATACAGTTGATTAAGGGCTTCCGTAGTGACTTGGCGATAAAGAATCTGCATGCAATGCAGGAGACTTGCAGGAGATGTGGCTTAAATCCCTGGGTTGGGAAGATCCCCTGGAGAAGGAAATGGCAACCTACTCCAGTATTCTTGCCTTGAGAATTCCATGAACAGAGGAGCCTGGTGGGCTATAGTCCATGGGGTCACAAAGAGTCAGACACAAATAAGTGACTAAACAATAAAAACAACATCATTGATTAACAATATTGTACCAGTTTCAGGTGTACATCAGAGAGACTCAGTTATACACATACACAAATCTATTCTTTTCAGAATTTTTTTTCCATTTAGGTTATTACAGAATGTTTAGCAGAGTTCCCTGTGCTGTACAGTAGGTCCTTGTTGGTTATCTATATACACTAGTATACTCAAAGCAAAGTTTTAAATAGCATAATAATGTGAAATAAAACTGACTTTCTGAGTCATTCACACTTATAAAGGAAGGATTGTTTTGTTCAAGGTCCAAAAGTAATATTAATACCATAGAATTAATTCACATTTTTATTTTCTAATTTCTTAGAAAATTTGCATCGTATTTTGGCCACACTCACTACATGACAGAAGACACTCTATTTTATAAATAGAAAATCCTTACGTATGACATTTTATATCTTTCCTAAGCAACCATAGACAATCCTTAGGGAGGAGAAATGGTGGGGAGGGATTTAAATCAAAGTACTTTGACAATCACTGTCTTCAGACCTTCTAAATTATAGTGTAACTAAATTGTTGGGAGGAGGGAACAGTATCAGAATCACCTGGGAATGCTTTTCAAATTATAGGCATGCCATCATGGTCCCCACCCTCCCACACCATTCCTAGAGGACACTATGATTAATAAAAAGTATGTTACATCACTCAGGTGTTTGGTGTGTGGGCAGAAGGGGGCAGGATGAGGTGTTGAGAAGCCCCAGCAGCTCATACTGAAATTCCAAACACTGTGATTTGCAGGTTAAGTCATTTTTAAAACTTGATTCTAAAGCAAGGTTTCACGGGACTTCCCTGGTGGTACAGTAGATAGGAGTCAGCCTTCCAATGCAGGGGACACAGCTTCAATCCCTGGTCCAGGAGGATTCTACATGGCTCAGAGCAACTAAACTTGTGCACCGCAACTACCGAGTCTGTGTGCTGCAAATACTGAAGCCAGCATGCCTAGAGCCTGTGCTCCAAAGCAAAGGAAGCCACCACAAGGAGAAGCCTGCACACAACAACAAAGATTCATCACAATTAGAGAAAGTCCAGGCGCAGCAACAAAGACCCAGAGCAGCCAAAAAAATAATAATAATAACATAAATTTTTTTAAAGCAAGGTTTCTCAAATGTTTCACTACTGACACTTTAGACAAATTATTCTTTATTGTGGCTGAGCTACCTTATTTACTGAAGGATATTTAGCAGCATCATACTCTTCTACCCTCTAGATGCAGGTAGCTACCCATCCCCCTTTCCATGCAGGCAATACAATCAGAGAGATCTCTGGACTTGCCAAAAGTCCCCTGGGTGGCTGAGCAGAAGGGATTACTACTATTAAGAATCACTGAGCAAAAGATATGTGAAATACAAACAGGGAGAAGAATGCTGGTTTGAATCAAGCAGGAGACCTCTTAATCAAATATATATCATCATAATTAGAGAGTAAGGTAACAATTGGAAATCAGATTCAGGAACAGGGTTCAGTCCAACAGTCATAGAATACTTTGTCAGGATTGGAAAACAGCAAGCAAGCATAGTTGCCTTAGTCCTACTCTCACTTTGAACGGAAAGTGCTAATTCTTGGACACAGTTTGTCTCTCATGAAAGAGAGGAATGCTCACTTTGCCCTGAACTTGGAGAAAACTCTTGAGAGTCCCTTGGACTGCAAGGAGATCCAACCAGTCCATTCTGAAGGAGATCAGTCCTGGGATTTCTTTGGAAGGAATGATGCTAAAGCTGAAACTCCAGTACTTTGGCCACCTCATGCGAAGAATTGACTCATTGGAAAAGACTCTGATGCTGGGAGGGATTGGGGACAGGAGGAGAAGGGACGACAGAGGATGAGATGGCTGGATGGCATCACTGACTCGATGGACGTGAGTCTGAGTGAACTCCAGGAGTTGGTGATGGACAGGGAGGCCTGGCGTGCTGTGATTCATGGGATTGCAAAGAGTCGGACACGACTGAGCGACTGAACTGAACTAAACTGATGTGCTCACTGTTGACCTTACAAACAAAAAGTTTTAGAGACTTCCATAATGGTCTAGTGGCTAAGACTCAGCACTCACAATGCAGGGGGCTCCAATTTGATTCCTGGTTGGGGAACTGAATCCCATGTGCCTCAACTAAGACCTGGTGCAGCCACATAAATAAATAAATAAAAATAACTATTAAAAACGCAGTCTCTTCTAAGTTTTAAAAAATTGAAATAAAATAATAAAAGCAAAAATTTTTTAAGTTCTTTTTCACCACAAAATAGGTATTGTGAAGATGTATATAATCTTTGGTGTAGGAACATGGCCCCATTGTGAAAACAGACTTGTCCTAGCAAGACACTGGGTCAGGGTAAATTTCTGATGTATTTAGTTTTGTAAGGATAGTACACCATGCAGTGTTTCTAAACACTGCATCCTTTACTTAACTTCCTTATAGTCACCATGGCAAAATAAGTTGAGATATGAACAAAGAATTTATAAGAGAAAAATTACATCTGGAAAACATAAAATTGAAATGATGCACAACTTCAATAGAAATCAATACCATAAAACATAAACAACATTAAGATCTGATTTTTACCACCTATTAGATTGGAAAAATAACATATTTTATTGAAACTAAGGTATCCCACAGACAGAGGAGCCTAGTAGGTCACAGTTCATGGCGTCACAAAGAATCACCATTAGATTGCTAAGTCATAGAGTATATCTAGCCTTCCCTTGTGGCTCAGTTGGTAAAGAATCAGCCTGCAATGCAGGAGACCTGGGTTTGATCCCTGGGTTGGGAAGGTCCCCTGGAGGAGAACGCAGCAACCCACTCCAGTATTCTTGCCTGGAGAATCCCCATGGACAGAGGAACCAGGAGGGCTACAGTCCATGGGGTCACAAAGAGTCAGACACAACTGAGTGACCAAGCACACAAGGTATCGTCAATGACAAAGCACAATCATGGTTTTATGCATCAAAGAGAAAGTGAAAATGCTCCAATTCACCTATTACATTTCGTAGATTATAAAACATTCAAATTCTTGGAGCTGCTAACACTGGAAAAAAGAAATGCATCTAAGAATCAATAAATCTATACTTAAAAATTTTATATGGCTTCATGTCAGTAAGGGTATGAAACTATGCATTCTCCTACAATAACAGGAGCATTGTACATTGATACAAATTTTGGAAAGAAATCTGACAGAAGAATCACAATAATAAATCCATGTATACTCTTAAGTGTGCATGTTAGTCACTCAGTTGTGTCTGACTCTTTGTGATCCCATGGACTGTAGCCCGCCAGGCTCCTCTGTCCATGGAATTCTCTAGGCAAGAATGTGAGTGGGTAGCCATTCCCTTCTTCAGGAGATCCTCCCTATCCAGGGGTCAAGCCCTGCATTGCAGGTGGATTCTTTACCATCGGAGCCACCAGGGGAGCCCATTTATACTCTATGACTTAGCAATCTAATGTCCAGAAATCTATCTAGCAAAAATACAAGCATAAGAGCAGAAGAGTATGAAGATACATGCATAAGCAGATTTAATAAAATATTCTTTTAAAAGTGGTTTTGCAAAATTAGAAACAACTTCAATGTCCACCAGTAGGTGAGAGGATACAAAAAGTTTAGCATAAAACTGTAATTTTAAGCTGTCACTAAAAAAAAAAAAGGTGGTTCCATTTATATTACTTTGAAAACATATTAATGTTAAATATTAGCATGGTATAGAACAAAATATCATATCAAATCTCATTATTCTGTAAAGACAATTTTTCAATCATGTAACTTTTGTCATCACTTCTAGAAGATTGAAGGAGATACATTTTTTATTCTATTTACTTTTACTTTAAAAAATATCATAATTTTATAATAAGTAATGTAGTAGAATCAAGAGCAAGAGAGAAGGCAGAAGAGTGAATACAGAACGATATCATTAGACTTAGTAGGATGGTATCTACACACATGTATGTTCCATAGTTTGAAACAGCTCTTGAAGGGACTCAGGAATCTGACAGCAGTACTGGCCATTGTGGTGGAAAATTAGGGGAAGTGAAAAAAAAAAAAAAGATTCTTTATTTTATTATTTTCTAATTTTATGAAAAATAATTTTTAAATATTTTACAGTTTTTCATTTTATCTCAAAATGTTTCCTTATCTCCTTGTATTGATACAAGTCTAATAACATAACTTCAGATATTACTACTTTCTCTCTCTCTGGCTGAACTTACACTGTTGGGTAAGAAGAAGGTATTATAAACAACCTGAGTAAGAGCAGTGTTGCAATGCCTGGACTCCAGCACCTGGATCCAAATTCAACAAACATTTTTCAGAAGTGTGACCTTGGGCAAGTCACTTCCATGTGCCAGACTTTTTTTAATATTTCACATATATTAGCTTGTTTAATCCTTATTCCTTTGGGTAAGCTTGTTATTGTCATTTTAAAGATGGGGAAATGGAAGTACTGCTAGAAATCAGAGTATCTTGCCCAGAATTATTAAAAAGTTGGAGGTGTGAGATGTGCACTAAGTTGCTTCAGTCATGTCCCACTCTTTGAGACCTTATGGATTGTAGCCCTCAGACTCCTCTGCCCAACTCCTCTCCAAGCAAGAATATCTGGAGAATGGAGTGAGTTGCGATTTCCTTCTCCAGGGGATCTTCCCCATCCAGGGACTGAACCTGTGTCTCTTACATCTCCTGCATTGGTAAGCAGGTTCTTTACGACTAGTGCCACCTGGGAAGCCCCAGGCATGATGAGGTGTGAGGTGAGGAAAGCAAATTCTCTTCTAATATAGAATGGCTCCCTGTCCACAGACAGCATGGTTCACTGAGTCCCTTAAGGAGAAAATTTGGAGCCTTGGTGTAGCGGATGGACACAGTATGTATGTTGAAAGATTGGTTGCCTGACGCGTGAGTTCACTTGGAAACTAAAGGAAAGGACAAAATTTGGGAAAGTGGCTAATATCTGAACAACTAGACTTAGTTTAGGTCTTAGGTTAAGTGTCAAGGTTATCTCTACTTACTTTTTTTGTTCCATCACTTACTTTTGTAACTGAGGATTGATGACTGCATCTATGCATCCAGGTAGCTTCTAAGGCGACTTGGACAGATCCACAGCCTTTGGGGTGTAGGCATGGAAAGATAGGAGAATTCTTTTACCTTCTTAAAAAGTTTATTTTAAATCAAGTTCCTGGATTGTGTTATTTTAAGGCTTTCAGTTGTATTAGTAGCAAGTAAAGACCACTTGCGGGCTTCTCCAGTGGCTCAGTGGTAAAGAATCCGCCGGCAATGCAGGAGACACAGGTTTGATTCCTGGGTCGGAAGATCCCCTGAAGGAGGGGCAGCCCACTCCAGTATTCTTTCCCGGAGAATCCCAAGGGCAGAGGAACCTGGAGGGCTACAATCCATGGGGTCACAAAGAGTCGGACACGGCTGAAGTGACTCGGCACATAAGCAGGCAAAGACCATTTGCATTCATTCAACAATTTCATTTATTTCCCAATACTCCTCCATATCCTCCAAGATATGATTTGCTATTTACACATTACTGTCCATAAAAGTGAGGCCCTGGGAGGTTAGGTAACCTGCCAAAGTCTATATAGCCAATAAGAATAGGTAACAAAATTCAAATCTTTGTCCACCTGGCTTCAAAGCCAGTGCTTCTGTACAAAACCACATGACCTGACAGTGATGATCCAAAATCTAATGTACGTAACCTGGCTCCCCAATTATAGCTAGATCAAGTTATATCTAGACCACCTAAAACCATATTAGCATAGATTTCAAGCCTCATTTCAAAATTGGTGAATCAATCTTTCGAGGAGAGAGGCCTGTAATCACTGTTTACAGCAAGTTGCTCAGGCGAAAACTAGTAAAATGACTGAAACTTCCAGACAACTGTTATTCTTTTCCCATGGTTTACATACATCAAGGTTATATACATAATATTTTATGTTCATACAAATTTAGGACTGTCATGTTATATACTCACCAATAGGTATACACCTAATTACATTTTTAATCAGAAGTATAGAATTGGGCAACCCACTCCAGTATTCTTGCCTGGAGAATCCCAGGGCCAGAGGAGTCTAGTGGGCTGCCGTCTATGGGGTCGCACAGACTCAGACACGACTGAAGCGACTTAGCAGCAGCAGCAGCAGCATAGAATATATATATTTTTCAGTGAATCAAATAATTATGTGACAGTGTAACATGTCAGGAAAAACGGAGCTCATATTTTTGTTGTTTTCATTTATTTATTTTATTGGAATATAATTGCTTTACAACGTTATGTCTATCTCTACTGTACAACGTCATGAACCAGCCATATGTATACATATATCCCCTTCCTCTTGAGCCTGTCTCCCATCCTCCCGTTCCATCTCTCTAGGGCATCCCAGAGCACAGAGCTGAGCTCCTGAGCTGAGCTCTTGGTGCTGTACAGCAGCTTCCCACTAGCTAGCTATTTTATACTTGGTTGTGTATATATGTCAATGTTATTTTGTACTACCATTAGGTATGCTAGTGATAAACCAGGAAAATACAGAGATTTATTTAACATTAGGGAGAGCTTGGTCGTTTGATTATCTCTATTTGGACCATTCAGTTACAAAATAATTAATAGAGCACACCAACAATACTTTTTAAAAATAATCTGTGATCCACTGAAATGCATATGATGCTTTGGCAAACACCAAATTTCCATGTTAGAATGCCGCTTGCTATGACTTGCAAAACACTGCATACTTCTCTCTGAAAAGCCTTACATCATTGACACAACCGCCCCTCAAACGCATAGCTGAGCTTTGTGTGTATAAAATTGAAAGTATCACTGAAAATTAGACAGTTGCATTGAGTGGTTATAAATTGTGTATTTTTTTAAAGCCCTATTTTTTAAAAGTATTTTGAGTCCAACAATTCCCTTTAACGCCTCTGGACAGTATTTTCAGAACTCATTTGTTTGAGGGGTTTTTAATCTGAGGACATTGAAAAGTTATACCCGCTGTGCTGTCGTCAATCACGCCAGGAGGAAAAATAGTGGCATGATTTGTTATCTGTTATTCCCCTTCTGTGGGGACTGTCTCCCAGTGCCAGCTCTGTCCTTAAGGCCATCACTTATAGGGACCACTGTCTGTCAAAACCACAGCCAACTTTAAGAGCTGCCTTTGTTGGAACAGACAAATGAGTATGACCTTTAACAATAAAATAGGCACCTACTGAGAAAGATGAAACAGCAGCTGAAATTAAGAACACCATATAGCCATTTCAAACACTTGAGAAAAGTTAGAAGTTGGACTAAAACTTAATTATAGGAGTAAATGTGGGTAGACGTTGTCAATAATGAAACAGACATGGTCAGAAGTATCGATTTGCAGCCTGAACTAAAACTTCATCCAGGAATCATCTTACCTTTCATTAATAATGAATGGTATTGATGGGGTTTATTTAAAAGGGGGGATTAAATTATGATAGCTAAAGGTTTATCAGGGGGTAATATTTTCTCAGTAGATGCAGAGATATACAATTTGTTGATGAATATTCTAGAAGGGCAAAGGGGAAAAAATAAGAACACACTAAACCTTTGATTTACACTAATAGCTACTTCAAACGATTGGCAGCAAAGTGCCTCCGCCCGGGTAGGTATTGGCTGTGAACTGGCCATTGATATTTCATAGTGTTTCAAAGCTTAGGGTGAGCATTCCAGACATTGGGTCGGAAAGACCACAGCACAGTTTGTGGTTTGAAAGGCTCTTGTAACCCAACCTGGCAAGTGGTCAGTGGAGACTACATTTTACAGAGAACACAAATCAATCTTATTGAACACTTTTCAAGGAATATAATATTCTGTCTGTGACAATAATGAAATTAGTCTATGGATTTTGTTTAAATATTGAAATGCCATTTGAATATTTAATGAAGCAGTACTTTATAAATATGCATATTTGTGTGGGTTTTACAAAAATGTCATTGATTTTTATAGAGAAATCATTGAGAATAATTTCTGAAAATCCCGTTTAATCAAAATTTCGTATATTTATTAATTCAGCAATACCTGTTCAAGTTAGTTAAAGAGTTCATGGATTTCCCAACTACAAGTCTATCATCTCCTATGTGATAGACTTTTGAGTGACTCACGTGCATTTCTTGTTTTCCTCCTTCAGTTTATGGTGGGGATGGGACGGGTGTTCATTTTAATTCCCCACCCCCAATGACACTGTTTGGCCAGTGAAACATGAATGGAAGTGATGTGTCATTTCCAAATAAATGTATTTATTTAGCCATGTGAGACTATAAGCTATTTCTTCCCTTGCCATGGAAATAAAGGAGAAAACTTTTGTGTTGAGATGTTAAGGAACCTGGATCACTAAGAATGGAAGACTGATTCTTGCAGGCTCTCCAGGGCTCCTGTGAGAAAGAACTAAACAGTATTGTTCAATTCATTGAGATTTGTAGTTTTTTGTTACCCTAGGTTTTCCTTAATATATTCTAAGTGGGCTTTTTAATCTCCAAATTATCAAAGCGTAATTCTACCATGATTTCTTCTGCACGGTCTGTTTATGCATAAGCATGCATGTGCATGTGATTTAGTATGAGATACTTTAGACTTTTTCTACATTTTATGGAAGTTCTGTGCCATTTATATGTGTACTCCATGAGCTTAACTTAAGTCGGTTTGCCCCATAACTCTTCTAGCCCAAAATAAAATCACAGTACTTTCAAAAAAGAAAGGATCTAAGGTCTGAGTTCTAATCCTAGAATTGGCTGCACCTGTAACAAGTCCAGGGTTCACAATATAACCTCTAGTACAGAGGTGCACATCCTCAAAAGTACATAGAAATTTTTTATAATCAAAAGCCTGCACCAATGTAAAGGCCCAAGTTTTTAATAGGTTTGGAGTTTCCATTGTAACCTCACTCTGAAGTGGTTTTCCTTTCAGTGTAGGGTTAAAAAAGCTTTGACAAAGCACTGCAGGGAATACTGGATTGCACTCACCTACATTGTACCTAGCTTGGGATGGATAAATACAGTCTCATTCTCTAATGTTCCCAACTGCCTCTAGGAACACTAAATTTTAAGAGAGAAAAGCATGAATCCTGTATTTCAAGAGAGGTAGAACTAAGCCATTGTTAACTCCCCTTAAAAAGGATATTCAGTGGCCAGTTCAGTTTGCCCCTGAGACACCTAAAGCTGCATTAAGTACTTGTGAAAGTGAAAATCCACTGGGAACGCGATTCCAGTGTTTAAACCTCAGCATGAATAGTAGAGTTCCTAGCAGGGTGCACTTTTACATGTCGTTATAAGCAGATTCAAAACTTAGTGTATGCGGTCAGGCTACCGTATTTTTTACTAACCTATAGCTAACCATAGTCTTACATAAAATGAGCAATCTAAATATCAAACATTACATAATCTCTGTAAAATTCAAGGAAAAAAGCTGATGAGCAGCTGAAAGTCAAGAGTCTGTATATTATGTGTCACTTAGTGTGCAAACAATAAAATGTAATCAATTCAAGCATTTTTAATCTCTAGATTCTGTCTTTATACTAATACAGCATAATATAAATTCCCTCAATTTTTAAAAATATATTGATATTTGCTATTGACTGAATCATGTTTCAAATACTTACAACAGATAGGTGCTTTATGAATTCTGCTAAAAAATGCTTGGTAGTATAAAATAGTTGGAAATTCATGTGTTACATGAAATTAGTGAACATATAGTTTTAAATTGAAATCACATGTAGGCATATATTAATTGTTTTTTAAAGAGATCATGTCTAAAGGTAACCAGATTCAAAGATTTAGTTACTTTGCCTAAAAAGTGAAAAAACTTGAGTACTCTCCCTGTTATGCCTATGCTTTAAGTTTTAAGCTTGTACTTGTACAGTCTAACAACTATTTTACTAGAAACTACTGAGAAGTCTGCATTTCCTTCAATATTGCTTAGCAAATGCATTGTTATTCTGCTTTAAAGTCAATTTTAAACATAGCATCTTGACTGTTCTTTGACAATAATAGGTCAAGCATGGGATATTTTAGATCCTATTAAAATTTTTCAGTTCTAGCAAAGGGGACAGCAAAAATACCATTACAGGATCTTTATTATATATGCTAAAACCACAAATAAATTTTGCATCCCAACTTCCAATGTACCTAGATGTGGCTGAAAGCTAAAGGGTGAGATTTTCTATTGATTTTCACATGTAAGCTAAGAGGCGAAATTATCCCAACTCATTAAAGATGCCTGTGTGGTGAATGATTTGGTGTATTTTATCTCCTAAAAATAAAATCAGCTGAATTTCAGGCATACCCTAAGGTTGTTAATGGCCAAAACAGCACAGTTGGAAGTACACAATTCATGGACCCCAGTTTCTTGTCTTTCCCACTCAGTCCATTCATTCTTGTTGTTGTTTAGTTGCTAAGTCATGTATAACTCTTTGTGACCCCAGGGACTGTAGCCCACAAGGCACCTCTGTCCATGGGATTCTCCAGGCAAGAATACTGGAGTGGGTTGCCATGTCCTCCTCCGGGGAATCTTCCTGACTCAGGGATTGAACCTGGATCTCCAGCTTTCAGGCAGATTCTTTACCGACTAAGCCACCAAGGAATAAAATCATTCCAAGGATTGCACAAGAGCCCTTGTTTTGAAACACCAAAGATTGTGATTTGGGATTTGGAAAAAGAACAGAACCTTATCAGCCCCTGGATTGACTTTAGAATCCTATCATAATTAAACATGTGCTATAAACTTCCCACTGGGAATGTGTTAATGACTCAGGTCTGACTTAAATATGGAAGAAGGATTTAGTTGCTCTTCTTCCCAAAACCCCTTAAACAGGCTACAAATTTGCATGAAGGTAAAGCCCTCTTGATAAATCTTGATAGATTATTTCATGTTAGTGCATTTAATGAACTCTGCTCCTTTCCAAAAAGGATTTGAATCAATACTTACAGAGCAGCAATTTTTAACCATTTGGATGAGGGGCAGTGGGTAATAGTCTCCACTGAAAATCTGATGAAATACACATTGACACTCATACACTATCTAGAATTTTTAAAAGTTCATCTTTTAAAATTTTTTAAAAGATGTTCAACTTTTAAAAGTTCATTATCATCTGAAACGCATCCATCAACTACATGTTAGTGACAAGAAGTATGTTTGAAATCTGCTTCCAGTGTTAAATAAATGATTGAATAAATATGAATACATGATTTACATATATTTATAGAAGTAATCAAGGGAATAATGTATGTAAGATGCTTCCAGAGAATTTGACATATAGGGCTCAATTAAGAATAACTTATTGATACATTATTATCATTAACAGACTATTTTCCTTTAAGGGTAGAAGAAAATTATTCTCAATCAAATACAGAAAGTTTATTCAAACAGCTGAAAAACAAAGGCATATACATACATTCCCAGCAGTAAATATAGTGTTACTTTCTTAACCAAATACACATAATTAGAAACAAGTGAATGGGACTTGACTAGTGGTCCAGTCGTTAAGAATATGCCTGCTAATGCAGGGGTCATGGGTTTGAATCTTAGCCCAAAACAATGCCACCTGGTGTGGAGCAACTAAGACCATGCACCACAGGTACTGAGCCCACATTCTACAACTACTGAAGCCTGAATGCTTTAGAGCCTGTGCTCTGCAACAAGAGAAGCCACCATGAAGAGAAGCCCACACACTGCAATGAAAAGTAGACCCCACTTGCCACAACTAGATAAAGCTGGCCAGTAGCAAGGAAGACCCAGAGCAGTCAAAAATAAATAACAAACAAAAATTGGTTTTAAAATGAATAATAATAATAATGTTCATTGAATTCTTATGGTAGGCCAGACTTCATCCTCACAGCAAGCTTATGTGGGCTAAAAAAATTGCATAGGGACTTCCCTGGCGGTCCAGTGGTTAGGAATCTCCCTTGCAATGCAGGGGATGCAGGTTCAATCTCTGGTCAGGGAACTAAGATCCGACATGCCGTAAGGCAACTCAGTCTGTGTGCCACAGCTAGAGAGAAGCCCGTGTGCTGCAATGAAGATGCCGTGTGACACAGCTAAGACCTGGTGCAGCCAGATGCAAAGAGAAATACAGTATTTTTTCTTAAAATTACACAATGTGAGAGTTGTGAGCTAAGTTTTATTTGGGGCAAACTGAGGACTGCAGCCTGGGAGACAACACTTCAGATAGCTCTGAGAAGCTGCTCCAAAGAGGCAATGGGGGAAAGGTCAGTATCTATGTGATTTTGGTGGAGGAGGAATATATACAATCAAGCATTTATTTTTCTGGAAGATTTCTGCTAGTCTTATGAAGCTTTGGCAGTCATGAGGAACAGTCGTCACCATGAAGGATTTTATTGATTTATAGTTATGGGGAGATACAAGATTTGGGCTCATAAAATTGGCTCCTGAAAATATCTGACCATCTGAAGACCTGTCTTGTCAGTTTTTGCCTGAGCACAGAGTGCCTTTTTTCTGCTCTCCATGCTGAACTCCTTTCAGGGGATATTGAAGGTCAGCAGCTACAGCAGTACATGATTTAATCCTTATAGAGGTAGATCACAAATGTCAATTTTCAGTTGACACTTACAAGGAATGTAATACAAATATCTCCATTATACCAGTAAGTGAACTAAATCATAATTTATTCCCATTATTTATTTATTACTTATCAGGGTCTCCTGATAATATATTTTAGGCTTTTTATACAGTTCACGAGTTTCTCACGGCAAGTATACTGGGATGGTTTGCCATTCCTTCCACCAGTGCAAGAGCTGGCTTAAGACTAAATATTAAAAAAACTAAGATCATAGCAATGATCCCATCACTGCATGGCAAATAGAAGGGGAAAAGGTGGCAGCAGTGACAGATTTCCTCTTTGGGGGCTCCAAAATCACTGCAGATGGTGACTACAGCCATGAAATCAGAAGAGGATTGCTTCTTGGCAGGAAAGCGATGAAAAACCTAGACAGTATGTTGAAAAGCGAAACATTACTCTGCCGACAAAGGTCCATGTAGTCAAGGCTATAGTCTTCCCAATGGTCACATACAGTTGTGACAGCTGGATGGTAAAAAAAGTGGAGTGCTGAAGAATTGTTGCCTTTGAACTGTGAGACTGGAGAAGACTTCTGAAATTCCCTTGGACAGCAAGATCGAACAACTCAATCTTAAGAGAAATCAACCCTGAATACTCATTGGAAGGACTGATCCTGAAGCTGAAACTCCAGTATTTTGGTCATCTAATGCCAACAGATGACTCATTGGAAAAGTCCCTGATGCTGGGAAAGATTGAGGGCAGAAAGAGAAGAGGGGGTCAGAGGATGAGATGGGTAGATGCCATCACCAATGCAATGAACATGAACTTGGGCAAACTCTGGGAGATGGTGAGAGACAGGGAGACCTGGCATGCTGCAGTCCATAGGATTGCAAACAGTCAGACATGACTGGGCGACTGAACACCAACAACCGATAATATGCTAGCTGCTAAGTCTGCTAAATCGCTTCAGTCGTGTCCGACTCTGTGAGACCCCATAGACGGCAGCCCACCACACTTTGCCACCCCTGGGATTCTCCAGGCAAGAACACTGGAGTGGGTTGCCATTTTCTTCTCCAATACATGAAAGTGAAAAGTGAAAGTGAAGTCACTCAGTCGTGCCCAACTCTTAGCAACCCCATGGACTGCAGCCCACCAGGCTCCTCCGTCCATGGGATTTTCCAGGCAAGAGTACTGGAGTGGGGTGCCACTGCTAGAGACCTATATTAAAATGTATATATACTAATCAAAAGTAACCATCTATATTCAAAATTTCCTTTCCAGTTGTCCTACCAGAGCTTTTAAAATTCCATCATATTTAGCTATAAGGACTTGAATTGTGGTGTGATCTTCAATTCTAGTCTCCGTACGCCACGTATGAGGAGGCAGATGTAAAAAGTGTCTTAACAGCCAGAACTTAGGCATCAGACTGACCCTACTTTGAGCCTCCCTTTTGTGGCTCATAACCTCTGGGAAAGTAGGCAGGTTGTTTAATTCCTCAGAGATCCCATTTTCACTTCTTAAATGGACACAAGGACACCCTATATTACAGAGTTTAAATTTAAAATTAAAAGCTGATAAAGCATGTAGCCTGGAGCACAGTAGACGCTCAATAAAATATAGCTTTCCAACTATTAATTCATAATCACTTAAAGCTGCTCCTTTCTCTTTCTAGCCATTGCTACCCCTAGTTTCATCCTAAAGGATTATTGTATTATTCTAATCCAGGAAGAAGTTAGATTATTTTATACCTGAAGCTTTGAGGCCTGTGATAACTTTTTCACTAACTGGATCTCCTGGAGCAGCTTTACTTTAATCAACTAGGATTCCTCCACCACCAACAGCATGCTTACCAATAGTCTGCCTTGCTTTGCAGCCTGTGGGTTTTCCTCTGCTACAGTCACTAGATCACTCACCTACTTAGCAAGAATACTCTGAGTTTGATTCCCTTCAGCTGGAGAGAGCTGGGTGATTGGGAATGGCGTGGAGGAAGAAAGGGCTTTCAAACAGCCCAGTCCCCTCAAAGCCCCTCCTTTTGTTCTTGCTCCCTAGGAAATAGCCATTCTAGATAACACCTAAAAGCAGGCATACCTGCCTTGGAGCTATCCCTTTGATTGTAAGGATGTCAGGTTCCCTGCTCTACTGAAACTGGGCTACAGTTTCATTCACATTTCTGGACCTCCCTATTGTCATGAAGTAAACTATTCAGGAAGCAATTTATTTATGAATTCTTTCACTCAGTTAGTGAGCATCTTCCCAGGGTCAAGGACAGGGTCTGCGGGCTCATTAAGTGAGTGGACAGACAGGCATATAAACCATTAAGGTAACACAGTAGGACAGTGCCCGAGAACAAAGTGTCAGAGTAACAGTGAGGAAGAAACAATAAACTGGAAGGTGAGGGAGTGGGGAGTTTTGGAAATCTTTCCTAAGGAGTTGGAAACTGAGCTGTGTGTTCAAGATAAACCCGAAGGTTACTATGCTCCCTGAACCCTGCAAAGGTTCCTGACATCCTCCCCTAATGCCAGCTAGCCTGAAACTTACTAAAATATTAGTGTCTACTCAATGAGCAATTGAATGAATAAATTAATTAATTTCAGTTTAGTTGGGAGGGGAGCAAGTTAGGTTTTTTTTAAATTATTATTATACAGAGTGATCAAAATGGAAATGTATATTTAGGGTGGATCATAGAGGTAATGAAGGCTTCCCAGATGGCACAGCGGTAAAGAATCTACCTGCCAGTGCTGGAGACACAAGAGACACAGGTTTGATCCCTGGGTCAGGAAGATCCCCCGGAAAAGGAAATGGCAACCCATTCCAGTATTCTTGGCATGGAAAATTCCATGGACAGAGAAGCCTGGTGGGCTATAGCCCATGTGGTCGCAAAGAATCGGATACATCTGAGCAACTGAACACACACACACACACACACACACAGATAATGAGATACCTGAACCCTCTCTCTCTGAATTGTCTGTGGCAGACACCATTTCAGTGGCTCTCGGAGAAATAATATTAGTGAGACTAATTATTTTTCCTAAAGCACACAAACACTGGACTCAGTGTTCTGCATACATTAACAACTCGTCACAATAGTATTAATCACCCCACTTTAGATGTAGTTTAAAAGTTGCAGCTCAATAGCATCCTTGAGTGAGTCTTCCCTAGTGCCTTAGATGGTAAAGAAATTACCTGCAATGCAGGAGACATGGGTTCAATCCCTTGGTCAGGAAGATCCCCTGGAGAAGGAAATGGCAACTCACTCCAGTATTCTGTCTGGGAAATCCCATGGAAGGAGGAGCTTGGGAGGCTATAGTCCAGGGGCTCGCAATGAGTCAGGCACAAATGAGCAACTAACATACACACGAGTGTATGTTAGTTGAGTCACAGTACCTCTGAGTCACAGTAACTTTCACAGCAAGGATGGATTAGAAGATGGGCCAAACTTCTGTTTCTTATGTACACAGGAAGGAATTTCCCCACCTGGCCCTTCTGCCTGTCAGAGATAAGACGTGCCCTTCCCCTCCACAGATCTGGAAGACCTGAAGCCATAGAATTTCAATAAATGCGTAAAATCTCAAGCAGAAAATGAATAAATAGCCTCATCTAAATTAAAAGTGAAGAAATGATGCTATGGTTCAACAGGATGTTTAGATCTGTCCCCCTCCACGAAATAAAATTGAGGCTAACGTTGATTGCCTTTAACAAAGCTTTATCTTTCATTGGCCAATAATACACTGAAATCAGTTTCAACTTGACACCACTGACTGGATGTCCCTGCAAGATCCATACATGGAAAACGGTGAACTGGGCTTCCCTTCGTAAAGGCAGCTGAACAATGATGTTCACACACAGTTCCGTCAAAGGAGGGGGTCTCCCTACTGACCTAGAGACCTGAACAGCCAGAGAGTGATTCTTTCCAACTCAAAGAGAAGAAGAAGCCACAGATGATTAAGAAATAGAGCAGGTAGGATGGTGAAGTGCTTAATCAGTAGCCGAGCAATCAATAAACACCAACAGGTCAAATCAGTTAAATTGAATTAGATTGACCTTATATCTTTGGAGAAAAGCCTAAGGACAGAGAGAAAGACAACAGGTTAGGGTTGACTGGCCTTGTAGCAACAGGAAGTCCAGGAGTGGAGGAATTTTAGGTTATAGCCTATTGAAGTCTAGTTAGAGATATGTGTATCCTCAATGTGAAGGAGCTTCAAATGGGGGGGAAGCAGTATTGTGTACACAATACAGTATTTGCTTATATAGGGATTTTCCTAAGCATCTCTCTGTAAATATTCAAACCTTTTCTACTTTCCAGCTCCAATCCAAATTCATTCTTTCTTTACTCAAGCTTTCTTACTTCCCATTCTCTATTTAGGGTAATGCAACATAACTCCTCACTGCGCTACTGAAACTACACTGCTGACTTCTAACTGCCTGGTTTCCTAACTGCAAAGAATAAGAATCTTGATTGACACATTGTGATATACAAGTAATATCACAATTTAAATGTCATATATAAAACATGTGCACAACTTTTAAAGATATGATAACTAAACATTAGCTACTAAACCAAAAGTTTGTAAAACTCAGGAAGAATTGGCAGAATGTATTAAATATAAGGTAGCAATGTGCACAGCATAAAATAAATAGCAAGTAAAGCATGTATGTGTTAAATATAGAAAGGCAAGGAAGGACCATGAGATACTGAATATTCCTAAGGCACCTGAGACTAAATATGCCAGAGGCACTACAGTGCATAGGACACACCAGTACTAATGTGTGCACGCTCAGCCGCTAAGTCGTGTCTGACTGTGACTCCACAGACTGTAACCCACCAGATTCCTATGTCTGTGGGATTTCTCAAGCAAAAAATACTAAAATGGGTTGTCATTTCCTTCTCCATAATACTAATAGTAAATCCCTAATATTCAAGATTTAATTGAGCCACCCATTAATGAAACCCATTCTAGGCCCATGTTACTCTGGACCAAGAAACATGTACAATTTATGGATGCTCACCAAACTAATTGGTGAAGTATACCTGACCATACAGGCTTGTCCTTCCATCTCTGATAGAGGAAGTGTTTATGATTGGCCTAGGGCATCCTCTGTCTGCAAGTTATCTTACTAGAACCTCAGCTCTGGTCTTTTCAACCACACTATCAGCAAGGCAAGTCTGATGTGGCAGAAAAAGAGAAATAGGACATATAAATACTGAGTACCCTCAAATTCAGACTTTGTGGTCTTCATCCTTACTTGCTCTTTTTTCTAAGTGCATTAATTTACTTTTCACTTTCCCAAAATGCTTCTTTCCATGTGGTTTAAAATTAACTTAATAACCTACTGGGGCTACTATCCATTGGCGTCTCAAAGAGTCTGATATGACTCAGCACGCATGCATTCACATTCAGTGTCTCTCTCAGCAGGAAAGGGCTGCTCTGCCTACTGTCCATTGTAATAAACATAGTTTATTAAATAAACAAAAATTGGGCAGGTTTACTGCTCATTACAAAAGGTCTGGGTTCCCCAAGACCATGCTCATCTCTTGTAACACAACCTACTGTATGGCCAGGTGCCACTTGACACTGGGAAACAGGGCTCACAGAACTGACATTGACTGTGAGTCTGACCACTGTGACTGCTGCTAATAATAAACTCATTTGTCTCTAACCCAGGAGACTCGGGTCTTCTGCCTGCATGCATAAAACTGTGGCAGGTTTACATATTAGTCTGCAAGCAGAGTGAAATCTCAGACTGTTCAAAGTGAAAGCTGCTCAGTCACGTCCAATTCTTTGCAACCCCATGGACTTCTCGTGGTCCATGGAATTCTCCAGGCCCCAATACTGAAGTGGTTAGCTGTTCCCTTCTCCAGGGGATCTTCCCAACCCAGAGATCGAACCCAGGTCTCCCACATTGTAGGAGGATTCTTTACCAGCTGAGCTAACAGGGAAGCCCTTCATGACCCTTCAAGGTGCTTCAGAAAGATCAGACAGCCAACTACCCTAGTCTGCCTCCTTTTGATTTTTATTGGAAACCAACCAAATGTTAAGAAATTTCACCTAAAACTGCCAAGGCTACAGAGAAGAAGGAGATAATTTTCATGTGTTTTCATTCTTGGAACTCATGTATCTTTGATCTATGGGAGAGACTAACAATCAAGAGACCTGAAACTTTAAGTTATGGACAAAATTGCCTTAATGTGTCAAAGGTATTAAGCTTAAGTACCTTCTAAAATCAGCACTTTCCAGTGTGTAGAAAATTAAATTCTAGAACTTTGAACATGTATTAATTTAAAAAATTGCTTAGTCCTATGTTGGTGACAAAATAAGTCCATCTTCAGGCTGATATGCATGAATATCAGATCATCTTCTTATTTTATAAAGAAATAAAATATTTTGAAGAAGCAATTTCTTATTTTGAAACTACATAATTTTTTCACTCATCAAGTTGCTTAGCAAATCTACAGAAAATGTAAATTTATTTTGGATATAGAAAAGTAGTATAATGTTTATGTTAATAAAATTATGCTCCCACAATAAAAATATCAAATACGACTTCTTACAAACTTGATCTATACTTTCTGACAGATATAAAATATTGGTTCCATTAAAGCTAGAAGTGTTTCCCCCTCTTTATTCTATCATTTTTGGTGTATTGTTTAAATGAGTTATCAAAAATTCTTTACTTGCATGAGTTTTACACTCATATTTATTGCTTTAAATATCAACAAAAGCATGATTTTAACTTTTTACACAGGTATGTTTTATAACCATGAAATTGATCCAAGGGTAGGCAAGAAATACTAAACAAACATGAACATAGAATAGTATACTAGTATCAACATCTACCATGGTCCAAATCCACTAATATACACATATGAACTGCAAATTAATATACATATAAATATTTCATTTATATTTTAAATATTAAATATTCATTTATTAAAATAAATAAAATAATAACTTTAATAAATAACATTTGTTATTAGTAGATTGTGTGCACAATATTTAGGCAGTTAATCTCACCTCCTCTAATATATCTCAAAGAATAAATGAAGAAGACTTTCACTTGATTGTCATTTTTCTCATTTCAATATTTCAAAAAATAGTACTAATAGCAGACTACATTTTACTGAATGCACAAAATATTACACATACTATTTCAAATTCCTAAGAAGTCTTAGCCAAAACAAGGTTATTAATACCTCCTTTTCCAGAAAACTTTAGCTCATTCATTCACTATCAAAACAAATATGGGAATATAATATCAATCTTTATATCTAACCCACTTCTATAGTGCTGTACTCCAAGCTCATTTATGTAATTTTGAGATTACCAACTATCAACTTCCTTCTTTTATGGACTCAACAAGATATAAATTTTCCTCTAACATAATTATAATTTTATTCATTTTTTCTTAAAAAGAAAAATTCTGTAATTTTTGACCTCTTAAAATAGTGGTTTATACTTTCTTTAAAAATCATGAGCCTAAATTAAACTGAACTCAAAATTTACAAATTCTTTCCTTAACCTGTTAGAAATTTTCACTAGAGGCCATGAGGACTATAACTAGTATACATGCATGCATGCATGCTCAATTATGTCTAATTCTTTGCAACCCCATAGACTCTAGCACAGCAGGCTCCTCTGTCCATGGGATTCTCCAGGCAAGAATACTGGAGTAGGTTGCCATATCCTTCTCCAGGGGATCTTCCCAACCCAGGAATAGAACTCATGTCTCCTGCGTCTCCTTCATTGCAGGCCAATTCTTTACCAGTGAGCCACCTGGGCTTCCAAAGTAACTTTAAAAGAAATGATCACTAATCACCCTGCGTATGAACATAAATGATCGTCTTATGTGGAAGAGAATGATAGCAAATATTAATAATCAGTGAGTGTATCCCTTTGTCCAGGGGAAATTCAGGGCAAAATTAATGTTCAATAAATCCTTTCATTTTTCAAAAAGCAATGTGACAGTCACCACACATCTTATTCTTCCTGTATATACCTAAACAAATAGATGGGATATTAAAACAACCAAATGAAGATCTAGGATGAAACCTTTCCTTTAGTGAAAGCTTATCTTAGAATACCTTTAACCTAATTAGCTAAGCCTGTTCTTTACAAGTAACTTTAACTACTAACTGACATCCTCTAACGCAGACCATACTGAGAATCTGCAGGTTGCTCACAGTGGGCATTGTGCTGGTCTTTAGAGATCTTCTTGAAAGGCACACACATTTTTGAGGTCACCATCACTTTCTAGGGTGAACGTGACTGCCTGGAATGTCATGTACCTAGCATGCAACTTGAGAACTAAGAAAAGGAAGAATTCTATTATTGTCTTCTGGACTTGAATGATAATTAAAATATATGCCAATTATTTTTCATGACTTCTCAATTTTATTGTGCTTTTTGTTATGAACGTTCTTTTGTGGTAAAGTCACTGTCTGCATTTTAAGGATTACCATAGAATTGCATTCGTGCATACCAAGTCGCTTTAGTCATGTCAGATTCTTTGCAAACCTATGGACTGTAGCCCACCAGGCTCCTCTGTCCATGGGATTCTCCAGGAAAGAATACTGAAGTGGGTTGCCATTCTCTCCTCCAGGGAATCTTCCAGATTCAGGAATCAAACCTGCATCTCCTGCGACTCCTGCATTGCAAGCAGATTCTTTACCACTGAGCCACCAGGGAAGCCCTGCCATAGGATTATTTACTGGTAGTTACTAAAAGAGACCAGTCACCATTCTTTTGAAGAAAAAACCTGTTTATGTAGATAAACTTTTGTTTTGCAAATGGCTTGCGATCAGACATTGTGCTGTTTTTTGTTTCTTAGAGAATAAAGGTTAAGGTAGAGTGCTCAAATGGTATGAAATGCCTGGTGGGAGTGTTAGATTTCATCTTCTACCCCAGAAGCAAGGCAGGCCTTGCAAAGTGAAAGTGTTAGTCGCTGTCTTGTCCGACTCTTTGCTACCCCATGGACTGTAGCCCCTCTAGGCTCTGTTGATGTAATTCTCCAGGCAAGAA
The DNA here is from genome assembly GCF_000754665.1 of Bison bison bison. NCBI lineage: Eukaryota > Metazoa > Chordata > Mammalia > Artiodactyla > Bovidae > Bison > Bison bison. The sequence continues at coordinate 756,886 of NW_011494390.1, read as the reverse complement.
TACTAGCGTGGGTTGCCATTTCCTTCTCCAGGGGATCTTCCAGACCCAGAGATTGAACCCAGGCCTTCTGCATTGCAGCAGATTGTTTATCCTCTGAGCCACCAAGAAAGCCCAGTGGCTTCCCTAGTGGCTCTGCTACTTTTTCTTGTTTGCTTTTATTCTGATGATCATTATTATTGATTTTATTTTATGATTATTACTGAAATGATAGAATAAGATATAGAAATAATCTACAAATTCTCTGTCCCATTGCAGCTTTAAGTCCAGAGCTGGAGGTTGTTAGGTGAGAAGATTATAAAAGTCAGTTAAAAGAGAGAAATACTGAGGGATAGAAAAGCACAATCAAGGAATTGGACATGTCAGCAAGGGGTGGGAGGATGAGAGAATATGTGTGGTGAAATTTTAAAGAGGTTCCCAAAGTAGATTTATCATGAATGGAAATATTCCGAAAAGTCTATATATAAACTGCTTGAATAAATAAAAAAAAGTATTTATTTACCAAATAATTTTAAATGAACATGTACAATTTTTAGGAAAAGAAAAGGTTGTGATTCACTGATTATTGATCTATCATCAGTCTTTGATTATTTAATCTGATAATATTTATGGGGCCAGGCTATATATTAGGGAATCAATTCAAGAGTTTTATTTTTTTTCTTCAAATTCTGTGTCACATTGCTACTGGCCCAGATAAGAAACATGCTTTTTCTCTAAATTAAGATATAATAAAAATCGGAAAAATTGTATCATTACCTTCTAAAGTTTATACCTAAATAACTTGACTGGGCTTCCCTGGTGGCTCAGATGGTAAAGAATCTGCCTCCAATGTTCAATCCCTGGGTCAGGAAGATCCCCTGGAGAAGGGAATGGCAACCCACTCCAGTATTCTTGTCTGGAGAATCCCAGGGACAGAAGAGCCTGACACTCCATGGGGTCACAAAGAGTCAGATACAACTGAGTGACTAACACACAACACAAACATGCAGCTTGACTATCTTCCCACCTGCCCTAACAGAGAGGCGTAAGGAAGAACACAAAAGCCTTTTCTAGACTGATGAAACTGTTTTATTAATAGTAACATATAGCAATAGGCAACTAAAACATACATGGAGACATTTAGCTAATTATCTTCAGGCATCTTCACATAGTCCACCTTAGAAGTAAAGTGCTAAACTTATGCCTTGCATTTGCATTTAATTATTTCATCAAAGAGGGGGAAAAGGATGGGAGAATAGATAAAACAAGATGCAAAATACTGAAGCTGAGTGACAACCACCAATTTTAGGGGGTTCAATATGCCATTCTTCCTACTTCTGTGGTATGTTTGAGATGTTTTATAATAACTTATAAAAAATAAGGTCCTCATTTTAGAATATTTTGAATTATCATCAGGTGCTAAAGAAGTCATAAGAAATCACTGCTTCCTCAGCCACTGAGGACATACATTGCAAATCCAATGTTTTAAATATTTCAAAATAAAATCGTCTTATAGTCAAATGACCAGCTCATAATATCCATCTTTAAATTATGTGTAAGCCAAAATAAAATACCTCATACTTTTTAAGGTAGTATATCAATATTTTATTCATATATGTGTCTCTATAGATAAGAAAATCATACTTTCTCAGTTTGGTTCTGTCCATATATATAACCACAGCCTATATTCCTATGGAAGTGGGGTAAGCCTCGGCCTCATCTTGAATATCTCAGGTGCCCTAATTTTAGCACTGAATGTCATCTTGGAACCTATCTACCTTAGTTTAAAGTATAGGATCTCTCTGTATTCAATTCTGAAGCATGATGATTTAAGGTATTTATCAAAGGGGTCAGCTTTGACCTAATCTATACCCAGCGAAGAACTTCCCCGGTGGCTCAGATGGTAAAGAATCTGCCTGCAATGCGAGAGACCTGAGTTCAATCCCTGGGTTGGGAAGATCCCCTGGAGGAGGGCACGGCAACCCAATCAAGTATGTTTGCCTGTAGAATCGCCATGGACAGAGGAGACTAGTGGGCTACAGTCCATGGGGTCACAAAGAATAGGACGTGACTAAGGACACATATACACACACATATACAGCAGAAGCATAATGTAAATAGCTTATTTGTTGTTGTTCAGTTGTTAAGTTGTGTCCGACTGTGACCCCACGGACTGCAGCAGGCCAGGTCTCCCTGCAGCTTATTTGACAGAGCAACTTTCCCAGATTCTCTGGGCTAATGATGACCAGCAATCAAGGTGAAATCATCAGCAACAGAGAGGTGTTCAAACACACACCTATTGCTTAATCAGACACCTGGCCCTAGGTGGCAAATCTCAGGAACCTTTGCTTCTGACAACATCCAGCAACCAAAGACTGCTAACAACACAAGCAAGTCAAACAAAGTTAGATGTATTCCTGTGTCTGAACAAAGAACGTATCAGAGGGAACTGTGGGGTATCTCTGTAAGAATGAGTTGGAAAGGACTCAAGGGTTTGCATTCACATTAGGTGGTTTTGGGGGACTGTTCAAGGAAGCAAAGTTTGTTCTCAATTGGATGCTCTCAGAAAGTGGACATTACTGTGATTAGGTATCTTAATAATTTTTATCAAGAAGGGAGAGGAATAAAGCAGGAATGAAGCTGTGGTTAGTAAAAAAGCAACATTCTGTCCTGTTTGCTGGTAGAGGGGGATATTTGGTAATTTTTGAGGTTTGAGTAGTGACTTGGTATTTGTTAATACAAAAGAGGACTTTTTTTTGTCTCAAGTCATCATGTTCACAGAGCACCCTTGTCTGATGATGGTAATCTTTAAGGTAGTTTATATTCTGTAGCCAAACTGTAAGAGCCAGGCCATCTCCTAGCAACTCAAGGTACAAATATTAAGTCTGGCTATTACAGATTGCTTTTCTCCTTTCTCAGAGTTCTATCCTTCTATTAACTTGAACCATAGTATAACCATTTATGTGCATCAAAAATGATTGATATTGACAATTTCATATAGTTCCACCTACATCAACTTAGATCAAAAGGATGTTATACTTAGCCTATGTTAGCTTAAAATACATGAAGTCTTTGTTATATTATAAAATTTAAATTAAGGATGGCTTTTTTAATAAAGCATAAATATACAGTAGGGTTCTATCAAGAACATGATCTATATCCTACAGCCTAACATAGTAGAAAGAATACATGTAAGCTGTGGACGACAGACCCTGGGTCGGGAAGATCCACTGGAGAAGGGAATGGCAACCCACTCCAGTGTTCTTGCCTGGATAATTCCATAGACAGAGGAGCCTAGCAGGCTACAGTCCATGGGGTCACAAAGAGCTGGACACTACTGATCAACTGACACACATATACCATATTACTTATATAACCTTGGAAAAATTTTGCAACCTCTCTAAATCTCTGTAGGATTATTTATAAAACATGCTTCAGTTCAGTTCAGTTCAGTCACTCAGTCGTGTCCAACTCTTGCGACCCCATGAATCGCAGCATGCCAGGCCTCCCTGTCTATCACCAACTCCTGGAGTTTACTCAAACTCATATCCATGGAGTCGGTGACACCATCCAGCCATCTCATCCTCTGTCATCCCCTTCTCCTTCTGCCCCCAATCCCTCCCAGCATCAGGGTCTTTTCCAAGAAGTCAACTCTTAAAAATACAAATTATTCAGTCAGTAAAAACTAGTTCTATCCTTTCCCTCCTAGATCTGCAGTTTAAGACAAACTCCATTATGTTTGTTTAATGTTCACTATGAAATTAGCATAATAACCTCTTCCTAAAGAATATGTTTAAGAAATACATTTTAAAAATTTCAAACAAATTCATGATTTCTGGTATCATAAAGCTTTCTCATCATTTTATTTCCCTTCAGGGCCTAATGGTCAGGAGTTTCACACTTTCAGAAAAAAATGTGGTGGACAATGAAATAGTTGCTTCACATTTCCATTATACTTTATTATTTGGAAGATGTTTTATCATTATTTCAAATATCTTCTATGCATGTTTCTATTTTATAAAGCTGCCTCATATCGTATTTGAAAATTAGCTGTGTGATTTTTAAATACCAAGCCTGTAAATTTTCCCTCTGAATACAAATAAAATTCAAGAAGGTAAACAAAATGATTGACCATTTCAGTAATCATGTCATGTCTATTGTATTCAGCATATAACCTGAATGAAAAAATATATGTATATGTATATATATATCAGAGAAATTTTGTATGCATTTAACACATTTGTATGATTTATAAGATGGAATTATAATTTCTAACTGGTCAAAATTGGGGGGGGATTTATGAGAGAAGGGTTAGTTGGGCAAACTCCAGCTACCATTGCTCTGGTTGGCCGTGACTGGTGGGTTGACATCAACGGTCCTTTTCATCCTGATCACTTGGCTGTCAGTGTCTCTTCCACAGTGGATTCTCTCTGCTGTAATAAAAAACAAAACACAGTCTGCTCATTCCCATAAGTCTACTTAGATACCATTTTCCCAGACTTCCTTGCATCTTCATCAAGGCCCCTGACTGACTAGCTAAGTTATTTGCTCTTGCTTCCCAGGTGGCGCTAGTGGTCAAGAACCTGCCTGCCTTTGCAGGAAATGTGAGATGTGGATACAATCCCTGGGTCAGGAAGATCCCCTGGAGAAAGAAACGCATGACAATCCATTCCCATATTCTTTTCCTGGAGAATCCCATGGAGAGAGAAGCCCGGTGGGCTACAGTCCATAGGGTCGCAAAGAGACGTATGCATGAGTCTATGAATATCCTTACCTCAGGCCACTTCTCTCTTTACATAAAGTAGATGCTCCATCTGCAATTTAACACACTGACAAGATTTCCACTACCCACTTCTCTCCCAGCCACACAACTAATTGCAGTGTAACATCTAGTGCTGTCGTGTGCTCAGTCACTCAGTTGTGTTCACTTAGTCATGTAGGACTCTTCGCAACCCCTGGATTGTAGCCCGCCAGGCTCTTCTGCCATGGGAATTCTCCAGACAAGAATACTGAAGTTGGTTTCCATGCCCTCCTGAGGGTATCTTCCCAACCCAGGACTGAACCCTGGTCTCCTGCATTGCAAGCAGATTCTTTACCATGTGAGCCACCAGGGAAGCCCTATCATCAAGTTAAGTTCAGTTCAGTCACTCATCGTGTCTGACTCCTTGTGACCCATGGACTGCAGCACACCAGGCTTCCCTGTCCATCACCAACTCCCGGAGTTTACTCAAACTCATGTCCATTGAGTCAGTGATGCCATCCAACCATCTCCTCCTCTGTAGACCCTTTCTCCTCCCACCTTCAATCTTTCCCAGCATCAGGGCCTTTTCCAATGAGTCAATTCTTATCAGGTGGTCAAAATATTGGAGTTTCAGCTTCAGCATCAGTCCTTCCAATGAATATTCAGGACTGACTTCCTTTAGGATGAACTGGTTGGGTCTCGTTGCAGTCCAAGGGACTCTCAAGAGTCTTCTCCAACACCACATTTCAAAAGCATCAATTCCTTGGCACTCAACTTTCTTTATAGTCCAACTCTAACATCCATACATGACTACTGGAAAAACCATAACTTTGACTAGACAGACCTTTGTTGGCAAAGTAGTATCTGGTTTTTAATATGCTCTCTAGGTTGGTCATAGCTTTTCTTTCAAGGAGCAAGCATCTTTTAATTTCATGGCTGCAATCACCATCTGCAGTGATTTGGCAGCCCCCGGAAAAAAAAAAAAAAAAAACTCTGTCACTGTTTCCATTGTTTCCCCATCTATTTGCCATGAAGTGATGGGACCAGATGCCATGATCTTAGTTTCCTGAATGTTGAGTTTTAAGTCAACTTTTTCACTCTCCTCTTTCACTTTCATCAAGAGGCTCTTTAGTTCTTCTTCACTTTCTGCCATAAGGGTGGTGTCATCTGCATATCTGAGATTATTGATATTTCTCCTGACAATCCTGAATTCCAGCTTGTGCTTTATCCAGCCTGGCATTTAGCATGGTGTCCACTACAGTCCACTCTTGCCTGGAAAATCCCTGGACAGAAGAGCCTGCTAGGCTGCAGTCCATGGGGTTGCTAAGAGTCGGACATGACTGAGTGACTTCACTTTCACTTTTCACTTTCATGCATTGGAGAAGGAAATGGCAATGCACTCCAGTGTTCTTGCCTGGAGAATCCCAGGGACAGGGGAGCCTGGTGGGCTGCCGGCTATGGGGTCGCACAGAGTCAGACACGACTGAAGCGACTTAGCAGCAGCACTCTACATATAAGTTAAATAAGCAGGGTGACAGTACACAGCTTTGATGTACTCCTTTCCCAAATTGGAACCAGTCTATTGTTCCATGTCCAGTTCTAACTGTTGCTTCTTGACGTGCATACAGATTTCTCAGGAGGCAGGTAAGGTGATCTGGTTGGAGTAGTCAATAAAGCAGAAGTAAATGCTTTTCTGGAACTCTCTTGCTTTTTCAATGATCCAATGGATATTAGCAATTCGATCTCTGATTCCTCTGACTTTTCTAAATCCAGATTGAACATCTGGAAGTTCATGGTTCATGTACTGTTGAAGCCTGGCTTGGAGAATTTTGAACATTACTTTGCCAGCATGTGACATGAGTGCAATTGTGTGGTAGTTTGGACATTCTTTGGCATTGCCTTTCTTTGGGATTGGAATGAAAGCTGACCTTTTCCAGTCCTGTGGCCAGTGTTGAGTTTTCCAAATTTGCTGGCATAATGAGTGCAGCACTTCCATAGCATCAATTTTTAGGATTTGAAATACTCTAGATGGCAAGCATATAGAGTACTTGCCAAATCTTGCTCATTTTCTCCAGTTGATGTAAATGTCATCAAGGACACCAATGTTTTGCTGTGTAGAATGTTTAAATATATTCCAAGTCTCTTTGGGTATGACCATGAAGAAATTCTGTGAATATGAACTGTTTCTGATAAATTCTTGATGTGTATTAAAAGAACACATTCATATGATTGTACTTACATACCACATATCTGTAAGTACATATATGGTACTTACATACCATATCACATGCTGTGTTCTTCTTTAGTAAAGAGACAGTATTCAGCACAGTAGCTGAAATGATTAAGCTGAAAGCTAATCATTCATTAAGTGGATAGTATTGTCATATGAAGTGATTCATCTTATTTTTGCAGGAGCCAAACTGGTAAATTAAATGATGAGAAGGAACATTCTTGCATCTTTGAGGGCAGCATTAAACTCTGTCATTTCCCCCAGGGTATGATATTTTCTTTGACTTACCTTTTTGCCTAGGAAAGTTAGAGAAGTTTCAGTGACTTTTATACAGCCTTTCCTACCATAACAGCTTTTACTCTATTGTATATTTCTTACTCCTGAGCCAAAGAACCAATAAGAAAATTTTGACATTGCTAAGTATGTCTATGTCAGTGATGCACTGGGAAGTTGGAAACAGCCACCAAATTTCCTACTGTGAACTGTACCTGAATGAGAACTCCATTTGTTACCTGATTCACACGTGACCTACTCTAACAGAGGTCAATATTGCTACATTGGTACCATAAGTCCCCAGATACCAGAAACACTTTGAACCCAGAATCCAACATCCCTTGAAAGATATACACATTTGCCTTCCTCTAGTATATGATTACTTAAGTAAATAGCTAAATCTTTGAATCTGAGAATTGACTCAGGTTTGGAAACTAGACAAGGATTCATGAATAGCCATTGGAGTAATTAATCTCGGCCTTCTGCTTGTTCTTTCCTTAACTCAATTATATCTAGTAAGCAATCATTTTGTTAGCTGCTCATCTGTCATGCTGCTAGGACACCATGTTATAATTTCATGTTGTGTGTGTGTTCAGTTGCGTCTGACTCTTTGCTACCCCATGGACTATAGCCCATCAGGTTCCTATGTGCATGGAATTTTCCAGGCAAGAATACTGGAGTTGGTTGCCATTTCCTTCTCCAAATATAAATATTACCATGTGTAAAATAGATAGCTAGTGGGAAGCTGCTATGTAACACAGGGAGCTCAACTAGGTGACTGTGATGACCTAGAGGGGTGGGGTGGGGGGAACAGGAAGAAGGCTCAAGAGGGAGGAAATATGTGTATACATGTAGCTGATTCATGCTGTCATACAGCAAAAACTAACACAATGTCATAAAGCAATTATCCTCCAAATAAACATTTTTTAAAAATGCACACTCTCAGGAGAAATGATCTTTCTACAGATCATCAATTTTGTTAATCATTTCAAAGAACAAAATTTTCAGTTTGTTAATTTTTCTCTTCTGTGTATTTCTTTTCTATTTTATTTTCCTGCTCCATATTGTGCTCTTACTTCTACTTTCTTTAGGTTTCACTTACTTCTCTAGTTTCTTGATATGGTACCATGGATCACTGATTTTTAGTCTTACTTTTTAAAATATAGACATTTAATACTACAAAATATTCTTCTAAGTATTGCTTTAGCTAAATCTTACAAGATTTGATATGTAACATCTTTGTTGACAATGGGTTCAAAATCTTCTGAAATTTTATTATGATTTCTTATTTGACCTATGAAGTATAGTGGTGATTTACAAACATTGGCAGACTTTTTGATTTAAAAAATACTTTTGTTACAAATTCCTTTTTATTTCTTATTTGCTTTAACTGTATTCAGAAAACATACTTTGAATTATTTCAGTTTTTAAAATTTTTGTTTTATGCTTAATCTGCATTCAAAAAAAGAACATATATGTTTTACCACTTTTGAGTTGCAGTATAAATATAATTCATTTAAGTCAAAAATTAATTATGTTCTTCACGTCTCAGTTCTGCTGTATTCTCACTGGTATCTGGTGTTTCAACCGCGTTTTGTGAAAGTTTAACAGAATATTTAAATGTGGATATGTTACAGTAACAGCAATAATTATGAAGAAAAATTTTGGTAGATTTGACTTTGTAATTAAAAACGTATTGTAAACAAAGCTAAAAAGAAAACAACAGACAGAAAATATCTACAATGAACAAACTGTTCATTACTATCCTTAATATGTGTTTCCTGGGTGGCTCAAATGGTAAAGAATCTTCCTGCAATGCAGGAGACCTGAGTTTAATCACCGGGTTGGGAAGATCCCCTGGAGAAGGGAATGGCTACCCATTCCAATAGTCTTTCCTGGAGAATTCTATGGACAGAGAAGTCTGGAGGGCTACAGTCCATGGGGTGGTAGAGTCAGATTTGAGAGACTAACACTTTCACTTTTCATATTCATCCTTAATATAAAAAGAGATAAATGTATACATAACTACAATTTTTAAATGATGAGATATAATTGTTGTTGATGTTTAATTGCTAAATGGTGTCCTGCTATTTTACTACCCCAAGCTCCTTTCCCAGGCAAGAATACGGGAATGGGTTGCAATTTTCATCTCCAGGGGATCTTCATGACTCAAGGGTCGAGGCTGTCTCCAGCATTGACAGGTAGATTCTTCACTGTTAAGCCATCCAGGAAATACAATTAGTAAATAAGTATTTGACAAATTATTTACCTCATGAGTAGTCAAATAGATGCAAATGAAATTATATTTTTTGATCTTTCACATTGATAAAAAGTATAAAGATAGCCACCATATTGGCAAAACTTGCAGAAACAAGTTTTGTTTTTAAATTTGTTAACCCTATTGGTGGAAATGCAAATTGCTACAACCTTTCTGGAAGGCACTCTTGTATTAAAAGCCTTATAAATGTGAGTTCAATCTGGCAAGAAAATAGAGCTATACGTCTAAGAGTGTAGCCTCTGCAGCCACTTGTCACAGGTTTAAATGTCAGCTCTGCATTTATGAACTATCTTATCTTGAGCAATTCAGGAGACTATTTAATTCTAGTGTGCATATTTAAATATTTCTTAGAAATTAATTGGCAACATTTGGTTTCTTTTTAAATTGCATATAATAGTGGTGTTTCCTACAGTTGATGGCTATTGAATCAAATGTGATCTTAACATTTTATGCATCAGTATTCTGGGTAACTCCCTCAGAGAATTGTTCTGAAGATCAGATGAGCAAAAATGTACAAAGTAGGCATTGAGTACATACATTTAAAGCATTTGTAAACTATTATCATTCTGCCATTATATTGTCAGAAAACTTAGTCTAAGATGTAATTAAAGATCTATGCACATACATATTCACCATAGTGATTTGTATAATATATTGAAAAAAAGGAACAATCAAAATACACAAAAAGGATTGGTTAAATAAATGATGGCACTAAATGAGGTAATAATATATGTCCCTAATAAACATGTTCACTTATTTATTCAATTACGTTCACAGTGGATGATTATGTTAAAAATAGCTACAAACTACATATATACTATAAAATCATTCTGTAAACAAATAGTTACATTATATATATTCATGTACCCTTTAGGAAAATAAGTGGAATGATAGAGCAAGGGAGAGGTATATTACTAATTATTCACATTTTATGTGACTTTTTTCCTTATCTGTAACTGTAAAATTTCCTCCCTTGATCCTGTATTACTGCATCTAATTTTAAAATGATAATTCAAATAAGTGTCTTTTACAAGTTACTTTGCATGTGGCAAGAAATATTTTTGACTCAGCTTGGCAGGAAAATGAAGATTTGAAATTCCTTTCATGGATCTGAGCAAGAGAGAAGAAAAGTGACTTTACTCCTTTAGGTGTTCTTACCACACCCCACATACCATGTCCCCACAGCACCTGATACATTCCAAGTGCTGAATTAATGTTTGTTGGAGGACGAAAGGAAAGAAATAGTTCAAACTCTCCACCTGTAAAACAATTACGATTAACTGATGGCTCAAATGATGGTTAGCATTTTTTAGCAATAAGGTATTTTTTTAAATTAAAGCATATACCTTCATTGTTTTTTCAGACATAATGCTATTGCACACGATAGATTACAGGACAGTGCAAATATAGCTTTTATATTCATAGAGCCTTTTAAAAATGTATGATGCTGTGAAAAATCACAATGAAGTGGAAGGGTTTCATAGATGAAATGTGTGTAGTTATTTATCAGGACAAAAGGAAAGAGACTTTACCTCTTTTCTCACAACTTTTTGACATATTTTATAGCTTGCATGGACGGAGGAGCCTGGTGGGCTGCAGTCCATGGGGTCACTAAGAGTCGGACACGACTGAGGGACTTCACTTTCACTTTTCACTTTCATGCATTGGAGAAGGAAATGGCAACCCACTCCAGTGTTCTTGCTTGGAGAATCCCAGGGATGGGGGAGCCTGGTGGGCTGCCATCTATGGGGTCGCACAGAGTCGGACACGACTGAAGTGACTTAGCAGCAGCAGCAGCAGCAGCATAGCTTGCATATCTTTGTGTGTAAGCAGTTGAGAATCATTCAGTGAAATAAAAGCAGGGCAGATTAGTTGATTAACAGGCTTCAAGAAGAAATTTGCTGATTGTTCATTTGAGTTTTTTTCATTTACCAAACACTCATCGATCCTTACCAGGTGCCAAGCAAAGTGCTAGATGCATATACAAGATGAACAAGACAATGTTCCTGCCTCAGTAGAGATTATGTCTCAGAGGAGCACTGAGACAGCAAACAAGTAAACAATACAATTACAGATTGGGTGTGTACAATGAAGTATATATCCAATGTGCTCACAAAAATGCCAGCAGGGGCCCAGGGTGAATGGTGAACTCTAGAAAGAAGGGTCTAGAAGGCCTTTCTGAAGACTCAATATTTAAACTGAAGCCTGAGAAATGAGCACCCTCCCATGCAAACTGCCAGGGGCATGAGTTCAAGGTAGAGACACAGAAATAGGAAAGAAGAAAATTGTGAAGGGCCTGGCTTGCTCTTGGAACCAGCAGAACATATCAAGAGCACAGACCAAAAAAAAAAAATTGAGGTGATAACAGATGGAAAGATAAACCTCAAGGCTGTTTGAAGAATAGGTAGTATATTTTGAATATTGTCTTTTGAATTTAAGAAGGATTTTGTTACAAAAAGTGAGACCATATTTTGACAAGCCTTATCAGATCTCCAAAGTAAATGAAGGTTGAATACAGCAAGATGCAAAACTGCATGCCATCATCCATCTTTACATGTATAGAATATTCTGGAATGATACATAAGAAATTGGTAACACTGGTTCCCCCAAGGAAGGAAACTGGATAGATGCAGAAGGAAGAACATTTATGATTTTGTAACTTATTAATTTTGCCTCATACTCATGTTACATTTAAGAAAAAATTACTAGCTTTTTCAAAATATTTAAAAATTAATTTTTAATATGTCATTATGGAGATTCAGCCCAAACTTGCTTAATTTTGTTCTGATTTCCCACTGGTTTCTTTTAAGATGAAGACATATTACAGAAAGGCTTTCAGTGCAATATAACTGAGATGTAATCTCCCTTTTAAAAGTGTACTCTTCTATTAAAGATCCTTTAGAATAATCAGGGTAGTTTTACTGCTTTAAAAAGAATTTTTGCTAGTTAGCTTCTGACCAGCTCTTTATTTTGTGATTTTGTCATAATTTGAGTGGGTAAAGTTGATAGTCAATCTAAGATGCCAGCTCCAAGCCTCCACACTAATGTTACCAGCAGTAATAGGGAGTCAAATCCTGGGTCTTAAATCTCCTCTTCACCTTTCTCCTTTGCATTCTGTCTGAAGTGAGGTGAAAGCCACTCAGTCGTGTTTGTCTCTTTGCGACCCCATGGGCTATACAGTCCATGGACTTCTCCAGGTCACAATACTGAAGTGACCTTCAGTAAGGAAAGGAGAAGCCTTTCCCTTCTCCGGGATCTTCCCAACCCAGGGGTGGAACCCAGGTCTCCTGCATTGCAGGTGGATTCTTTACCAACTGAGCTACCAGGGAAGCCCTCTGAAATGTAGATGTAATTGCAGAAACTAGATCAACTTCTTGGATAACAGGGTGGAAGTGATATTTGAAAGCTGCACAGAGTAAAGCGTGTGTCCCAGCATTGTGGAGGTGCCATGTCCATCATGAGCTGCTTAAGATCAGAAGGATGAGAGAAAACGTATCTTGTTTAAACTACTTTATTTTTTTCTTTTATTTTTTTGTTACAGCAGCTTAATTGTGTCTTAAGTAATAAAGGGTTCCCTGTACCCAAGGAAGTCATAATCAGAGAGAGAGAAACAGGCTTATAGATGATTATAATATTATTGACAAGTCCTTTAGTTACAGTATATATTTAGTATTCCAGGGAAGAAGGAGCTAGTAACACTGATTAATCAAGAAAATATTTACAGGAAAAAAAAAAAAAGATTTTAATTGTCTTAACAGATAAATAGTATTTTCCTAGATATAAAAGAAGGTAAGAATATTCCTGGAAAGGGAAATCAAATATAAAAATTCCCAATTTGTGACAAGACATCTCTTGCATTGAAAGTATTGAAAAGCTCATTGTGACTGACATTTGAGGTATACAAGGGAAGAATGGCAACAGATACTAAGTTGGGTGAAATTCTAATGCCAAATAAATTAGTTTTTTTTTTTCCTTTAGGTAATGGGGAACCAGCAAGATTCATAAACAGTAGAGTGACACCATCAGATTTGTTTCTTAGGAAGTTGCCAACTTCCAACTCTGATGGCAATTTGAAAGATAGATGGATTGGGGGAGGAAGAGATGTGTGAGAGCAAGGCTAATTTTAACTTCATGGAGAGTGTGTAACTTGAACAAGAAGGCATACATTTTTCATATTGGCTGATTAATTATTAAGTATGTACAAGAAAACTGATCTTAACCATCTTTCATTCTTATTCTGTATTTATATATTAAAAATATTAATAAAACCCTTATGAAATATATTAAAATAATTAATAGAAGTAATAAATATGAATGAAAATGATGTATATGTATTTATACATATGTACAGAGAGAGAAAAAATAGTAGGTAGATATAATGTAAGCTTTGCATGTGTGTTTAAATATGGATATCATTAATAAATGAACTTCCAAGAAAAATTTACATGTGTTCTGATCTGTGTGTAGGTAGAAGCAGAACCAACCTAATAATTGATCTGTCCTGTCAGATAAGCATTGCAGGAGAAGACCAATTACACCAAGACCAAATTATACTTTTCAATTACACAGGTGAATCAATCCAACTCAACATGTCAAAGCATAAAAAAATGTTTTAGAAAAGACAGGCAACATACTAAATTTCCCTACCCATTACCTAGAAGTAAGTACTACTTGGAAGAGTAAAATGTCATTCTGTCAATATCCGTGAGCTTATGAAGGTTTCCCAACCCCATCCATCAGTGAGCCTTCACTTCACTCTCAAATACTTCCCCCAAATATATTACCTTATGAATGATCTTTGAAATGTTTTTGAATTTGAGAAAATAAAACAATAATAAAATAACAACATTTAGAGACCCATCAGTGTTCCCACTAAGCATACTCTCGTCTTTCTGTTTCTGTGTTTTATGTTTCATTTTTAAACCTTGCCTCCCTGACTTCAGGTGTGTGATGCGTAGGGTGTGGTTAATGCATCAAACTATATAATACTCAAGCCAGTAGGGTAAAAAAACAAAACAAAACTTCTCTATGTAGTTATGGTATTGTGACTCAAAAGCTAAAGAGGAATAAGGAGTCAGCTGAAACAGGAACAGTAACTTGGACCAGATCACACAGAAGTTTCAGACCAGCTTCAGGTTTTGGTCTTCATACTGATAATAATGAGATGCCAGTGAAAGGCTGTAAGCAGAAGAGTAGGATAATCAGGGTTGCATCCCTTAAAAGATCTGTCTGGCTCCAGTTAGGACAATGGGTTGCATGACAATAAGAATAGGAAAGGACAGATAAGAAAGGGAGAAAAAGATGGCTTCAATTAGGCTGTAGGGAAAGCAGAGAAATGGACACAAACTAAAGTTATCTCAGAAGTAAAACTGACAGAACTTTGTGAGAGATTAGATAAGGGGAATAGGAACAGGGAGAAGTTGAGGATAATAATACATATTGTAGTATTCACAAGACATTTTCTATTTATTTCACTTGATCTTGCTACTACAGGGAAAACATGACAATTGTTATTATTCTCAAGCTTACAGAGGAATAAACAGAGACTAAAAGAAGGTAAGTGACTTAACCAGGGTCTTATGCACCTATTATTATTTGGAGCTTGTACTTGAACTCAGAAATTCTCTCTTCAAATTCAGGATGCTTTCTATTGGAAATCTACCCATCTGTCCTTTTATGAGAAGCTAGTCCCTGAAAAGGCCCTTGGATCACAACTGGGTACCAATTTATCTACTCACCTCTCAATTCTAATCTCTCTGGGCAGGGAGCCCAATCAATTTGGCAGGAACTTCAAAGCAAAGAAAGGCAAGGCCACAGCCACACAGCATTCAAAAATGAGAAGAAAACAAAACAAAGAGAAAAAGGAAAGCAGAGAACCCTTTTGCCCCACGATCACCTCTAAAAGAAATCATGGTTGAACCTGGTTAAATGGCACCTAAATGTTATGTCACCAAAGCTGCTGAATAATAACAATAGAAGTTAATTCCTCTCTAAAGGCAGCAAGCTCAAATTGCAGGCAGCCAGAGCATTAGTCTCAGGCCGATGTGCTGATGAGTTTCTTATACAGTAAATAAAGTTAAATAATGCAAGCCTTTCAACTCTTAGCATAATCTTTCTGAAGCACTGAATTACTGAGAGCAAACTGATGCACTAGAGCCAGCTTGATGTAATTTCAGTGGAAAGATTTCTACCTCCATGGCTGAGTACCTAGTCACATGGAGTGATTGGGTTAAGTAAGTTTCAACTTATGATCAGGAAAGGAAGAAGGCAGTGTATGATATAACTTCAGTAGTTTTGGAAATTTCTCCATCTAATAAATGTATAACCTAACTTTGGAAATAAAATATTATTGATGCAGTTGAAACTTCCAGTAAATTCCTCCCTGATTTGATCTGCCTGCCATCAAACAGAGAGACTTCTACCTTGAATTCTGTGTTATTCATTCTCTTGCCTTTTTATACTCATACCACATAGGTATGTATTCCTAAACTATGTGTTACTTTATTGTTCTTTTTCTGAATTGTGTTTTTATTTTTATTTTTTATTTAATTTTTAAACTTTACAATATTGTATTAGTTTTGCCCAATTAAATCATAATATAGACTGTTTTCTCTGTTGCTTTTCAAATTCAAAAACGTTTTATTTATTTTAAAATGTAAGTCATTGGCCAACTTCAGCATTGGATAATTTTATTATTGGTGACATATTACTTGCAAAATACCTCAAAACAAACCTAGACAAAACTAAACACAGTGACATTGAACTTGAGAATTCATCAGCCTGAAGGAATATGACTATCAAAAGAATTATGATCATGCTTAAAAAAACAATTCTCATCCAGTCAGAGAAAAAGCTACTCATCTTATTCCCGATCTAATACATTCTGCAGCCTGGTCATCTTGTCATTACTAAGTCTCCTGGGGACAGGGGGATGAAGGATTCAACTTAGTCTTCATCAAGAAGTGTTGGAAACTGTCTCGAAAGGAATCTGACCTTTGAAAGTCTGAGCAGAGACTGGGAAAAGAAACAGAAGTGTGAAAAAAGTCAAAGTTCAAAAAGATACATGTACCCAGTGTTCACCTCGACACTATTTACAATAGCCAAGGCGTGGAAGCACCCTGAATGCCCATTGACAGAGGAATGGATAAAGAAGATAAGAAGATGTGGTACATGCATATACACCATTATATTATAATGGAATATTACTCAGCCGTAAAAAAGAATGAAATAATACCATTTGCAACAACACAGATAGACCTAGAGATTGTCATACTGAGCGCGTAAGTCAGACAGAGAAAAGCAAATGTCATGTGGTATTGCTTATACATGGAATCTAAACAAAATGGTACAAATGAACCTATTTACAAAACAGAAATAGAGTCACAGATGTAGAAAACAAGCGTGGTTACCAGGGGAAAAGGGGGAGGAGGGATAAATTGGGAGATTGGGGTTGACGTATATGCACTGCTATATATAAAATAGTTAACTAAAAAGAGCCTACTGTATAGCACAAGCAATTCTCCCTGATATTCTGTAACAAGCTATATGGAAAAAGGTTCTTAAAAAGAGTGAAGATATATATATATACATACATATATATATATATAACTCATTCACTTTGCTGTACAGCAGAAACTAACACAACATTGTAAACCATCCGTACCCTAATAAAAATTAATAATAAAAAAAGAAGAGTTGGAAGGAACTTGACCTTTGAAAACCTGAGCAAAGACTGGGAGAAGAAACAAGTGGTCTGCTTTTCGAAGGGCTCCTGGGAGCTATCCCTGGTGCTGGCCCAGAATCAACGCCTCTTAACACCAATTTTGGGTTGTTTGTCCCCAGCAAGAGTTCACTAATGGCCTGCGGTAGATGACGTCTCAGCTGGTGGAGCCGCTGGAGCTGACCAAAGCCCTTGTTTCAACTCTGCAATGATTGTCCTGTGTTCTGGGCCCTGGATCTCTACCACCTTCTCCCTTTTCCCCATGGGTACCACATCCCTCCTTGGTACCACAAATAACAGTCCCATAGCCACATCTTGAAGGGCTCCTATCACTAGGCACTGACTAATTATTGATATTAATCTCGCTCTAATCTAGTAAAAAAAAAAGCCCCGTATGAGAGTATTTATTTTACAGATGAAGAAGTAGTCTTAAGAAGAGGTGAACTCAAAGTTACACATCTCTAACAAGGCAAGTATTGACAATATTTGCCTGACTTCAGAGTGATAATCATTTCCCTACTTCTTTCACTAGATGCTGCCTGAACTGTACTTTTTTCCCTGGAATCCCTGAAACTCCTACTCTTTCATGAGCCATGACTACTTTAGGCTGAATTATAATACCACCATTTAGATACATCTTTCTTGAAAACATAGCTAACACATATTGAATATTTTATATTTGCCAGGCACTGGCATATGCATGTCATCCTCACATCTACTCTGTGAAAGAAGATTTTATGCTTTTCCCCATTTTATAGATCAGAAAACTGAAGCACAGAGATGCAAGGATTTGAATGCAGACATTTGAGTCCAGAGCCCATATTATTAAGTAGTGAGCCACATTGCTTTCCTTTATCTTTAAACATCATCTTTGGTTAAATTGTTTCAAGGAGAATCCTGTCTAAGTACTTCTAATTTTATTTTTAAAAATAATAAGGTCATGTTATTACTGTAAGATTGCTTTAGAAATTAACTTAGGAAGTAAAACAGAATGATTCATTTTCCTAATGGCCTTTTAAACGAAAAATTAATTATTAAATAAAACAGTTTAATATTATAAATTAATACAGGCGAAATGGTGAAATATCCAACATCTGGCTATTAAAAGTAAATTGAAATATTGTAAGAATCAGATTTGAATGCACATTGAAAAACAGAAATGGTAAATGATATTATATTGGAAGCTAATTTACATACCCTTTCTAACAGTCTCCCTTTTGTTTTAAAATTTTTATATTTTTTAGTGACTTTGCAATAAATTACCAAATGTCAGGCTTTTTAAAATCAATTCAAACAGAATGTCAAACCAGTAGGTTTCATTCAGGGCCATGGTAGCTCCTTTGGCAGTTTCCACTTTCTCCCTCACTTTTGAAAATCCTCAATCACTGCCATTTCTGGTCTCAGCATTCACGACACAGCTGAAAAGGAAGCCCTTCTCAGAGACAGAGAGGCATTCCCTCCATGATGAACCTGAAATGCCCTCAGGTTGTGGCAAGGAAGGAGTTTAGCACTTGAACCTAGATCAGATCAGATCAGATCAGTGGCTCAGTCGTGTCCGACTCTTTGTGACCCCATGAATCGCAGCACGCCAGGCCTCCCTGTCCATCACCAACTCCCCTCTGTTTTGTTTTTTTTTCTTTTTAATTAAAGTGCACCATTCATGCTACATACTGCCTGCCGCACCATTTATTTTAACAATAAGGTATACCAGAGAAGGTAAACAATAATAATAATACAGAAATAACAGTGTGTCCATAAATAATACAGGAAGCCACATGGCCCCAGCACCTTCATGAACTAGGACTTCAATATACATATTTCTTATGCAGTTTTATGCATGATTTCATTTCTATGGTTTGCACTTCACTGCTCTGTTGTGTCACTCTCCCAATAAACCTATACATCATGCAGAGTGAAATATGTTCACGGTCTCTTTACTTGACGAAAAAAAAGGAGCAGTGTGGTTTAGAAGAGTGAGCTCTGAATCAGCAGCCCAAAGATTTGAACTTGAGTCCCAGCCCTGCCACTTTCTGGATTCCGGATGTTGGGTGAGTCGCATCTCCTCTCTGCGATTCTATTTTCACTCCGACGAGAC
>NW_011494390.1:707890-737473 GCF_000754665.1 Bison bison bison | reverse complement strand
GTCCCTGGGATTCTCCAGGCAAGAACACTGGAGTGGGTTGCCATTTTCTTCTCCAGTGCATGAAAGTGAAAAGTGAAAGCGAAGTCGCTCAGTCCTGTCCGACTCTTAGCGACCCATGGACTGCAGCCTACCAGGCTCCTCCATCCATGGGATTTTCCAGGCAAGAGATATATGCGCTAGTATATTGTATTGGTGTTTTTCTTTCTGGCTTACTTTACTCTCTTAGAAGAGTGAGCTCTGAATCAGCAGCCCAAAGATTTGAACTTGAGTCCCAGCCCTGCCACTTTCTGGATTCCGGATGTTGGGTGAGTCGCATCTCCTCTCTGCGATTCTATTTTCACTCCGACGAGACAGCTCGGTCCGTGTCCCACAGTCCTTGTGGTAACGTACTGAGCTAACTCATGAGAATGCATTCTGAAAAATTGTTATACATAAGAGAAATCTTTGTGATGGAAGCTAAGAACTGTACAAATAAATAAATAAACAGCTTTACTGTTTTTACTGTACATATCTACAAATCTTTACTTTTCCTGAATTTACTTACAGATGCATTTGTTCATTCCTGGTATTTCTTTGTAGTTTATTACCATTTAAAACAATATGTTTATCTAAAAGGATAAAGATTTTTGGAGTTTCTTCCAGACATATTATATTTCAGGAGTGATAAATATTGCAAAGTATATGCTTAGGCTTGAATCATGTCTTCATTTTTCTTCAATGAATTATAATTTCACTTTTAAATACTACAGATAATCTGGGCAGAGGGAAAAAAAGCAAAGCAAAAATGCAAACACATGTTAACAGACAGTAGTTTTTAATCATTCTGTATCTTATCTGTCTTTGGAAGTGAATCTAATTAGAAAGTCATTATCTAACTTGTTCTATGTTACCAATAATTCTGTCTTTTAAAGAATGTAGACCTGGTACATTTTCTGGTAAGTTTTTGGATCCGTGCCTTTACAGTGTCAGTGATATTAAAGTCATAGTATGTCTTGGAAATGAGAGGTTGATTTTAACTAAAAATTTTGCATCTTTGGTGCTGTTGGAACTTATCTTTTCTAATACACTTTTTCCCTAAAACTTTCGTAATATCCAAAATCATACAAAGCCTATATAGAATGTTAGAAAAATAAATATTTTCTAAGCATTCATGATCCATGTGCTACATTAGGACTGTAAATTAAGGGCTGCTGTGTTGCAGAAATCAGCCTTCCATATCATAGTTTTCCTCCACGAATGAGGCAAGAGTCAGCCAGTAAATATATGTGGTCAACCTCAGATTTGCCTCACTGGGAGTTCACATGTATTTTTAACTGCCTTCAATTGTTAATGTATTCCTCAAATGAGATGCATCACCTTGAAGAATGACTTTTTGCCCCCTGGGAACAAGCCAAACAAGTATTTCATTCGCTATGATAATCAGTTCTACCTTCAGCAACATATAAACCCAAATTTAATAGGCACCGGTGATTAGGCTTTAAGTCAGAGAGTCATCACTGTCCACTGTAAAAAAATAATAAGAAAAAATACAAATTATAACAAATTTGCCTTCAGGAGGCCTTGTTAGACATAATGGGACCATAACTATTTCAGGAGACTGTGAATAAATGTTTTTCCTTCTCATTATAGACATTTTTGAATCACCAATTTTCAGTGATAAGAAACACTTTCTTTAACTCATCCTAAAGATATCCTAGGTCATTTGTTTTGTCCATTTAGTGTAGAAGAGTCTTGAAAGAAAAAAAAAAAGAGGAGCACTTACCATAAAACACTTATTTCAGTCTTTTAAAATGCTTAAAACTATATAGAGCCATTCAAAGGGATAGATAAATTTGATCTTATCCAAACCTTCCACTGTCAAAATTATCTAAAGCTTTTTCTCCAACTTAAACTTTGCATTGAAATAAAAAAGAATTGTACAGGACATTATGGAAAATAACAAATCAACCCTTAAATCAGCAGCTTAGGTTGTGGACAGTAAATGATACAGTGGTTCCACTTTCTTGGAACTGAGTAGTGGAAGAAAATGAAGAAAGATACTACTGACAAGGAAGGATGATGGGAGCAGGCTAGCATTATGAATGATATGTTAAGTGATTGGCTCCGATGGAATCATGGGATTGCAGCTGCCTTTTGCAGAAGCTGATTTTCATTCTTATTGTTCATCTCATAAGACGCCAACATATGGGAGGGGGAGGGGAGAGAGAGAGTAACTATGCGAACATGCATTCTCTCTCTCTCTCTCTCTCTATATATATATATATACATATTCGGGAATATTCTGAACATTTGCCCAGATATATAGAGTGGTAGGAATAAATATCTAATGCCAAAAATATAACTCTTGTCAGCAAGGTTTATTAGTTTTAATATTCATGTATGCTTTCTGCATTCTTTCCTGTGAATTGATTGCCATATTCCTTTTTATTTGATAAAACCAAAGATATATATATATATATATATATATTCTTAACTCCAAAAAGCGTGAAATAATAATTCAGTACTCTAACAATTTATTGAAGATAATAACAAAGGCCTGCTATAGGCTGCTTTGATACGCTTAGATGTGCGTTCTATATATTTCTTTCTTCAGTCTAGTAGACACTGCTTGATTCATTTCTGCCTGATGTGGTTTTGTGTGCGGTGTGTGTGTGTGCGTGTGTGTGTGCACATGCATGGGCTGTCAGACTGAAGGTATGGGGGGAATGAGCTAAAGATGGACCAGCAATCAGAGAAAATGACTTATATGATGCAGTATATCAGAAACACAGGCATAAGATTAAACACAATGCTCAAGTCAAAGAGTTCATTTACGACGATTTTTTTTTAACTACATAAATGTGATTAACTTAGAGCTTCTTTAAATGTCAATTCTTTTGTGCACCAATGCTTAAATTTATAACATGACTCATGTTATAACTTTTGTTACTATAAATTTCTGGGTCCAAAACATCTTCAATATACCCAACGATTTATTTTTTTTTTTTTGCATTTTTAGAAATCCAAATAAGCAAATTAATACCCTGTCTCTATAATGGTTATTTCTTCAGAGGAAAATATAATAGGAATCACTAATAAAAAAAAAAAGAAAAATCAGAGGAACTCAAAGCATGATATTATAAGTTTAGCACTTGCTGTGAAGAGACCTATAGCAGCAGCAGCAGCAGCATCATGCTAACTGGGGAGAGAAAAAATTTGGCAAGTAGGTGGTGATTAATTCATTTATCAAATCTTAGACAACAAGCTACCTTCCTTTAGATAAACTTTTTAGAAGCTATCTTAGGAGGGGCATGAATAATTTTTACCATCACAAATAAAATGAACCTAAAAACTAATTTTGACTTGAGAAAGGACAAAATTCTAGCTATAAAATTGCCCTTAGAATTTGGATAGAAGGCAAAAAGAGTGTGATTTAAGGAAGATAAGCAAAAGAGCCATCAGAGGATGACTGTAATTACTATGCCTTCTAAATTGATGATAGAGTTATATACTTGTTAGTGTTAGGGGACCCTACAGATTTCATTTTCTAAGGTCTTAGCCCAGCAGGCATGTTCAGTGAAAGGGGTGCCTCTGAATCCCCCTGTACCACTCAGCTCACCCCCTGAGGGGAAACGCCACGTGCATTCAAATCAAACGTTTTCTATCAAGTTCTCAACTAATGGCTTTCCTAGGAGACCCAAGCCTGTCAGTCACCTATTTCCTATTTAGGCATGTTAAAACAGAATTTGTTGTTTATTTGTATTTCATTGAAGTGAGTCTGTTTTCTCATATTGAATTTGTATCCAAACCCCAGGTTGTCAATACTGCTTAGCTGGGGCTTCTGTTAGTTTTGTTTTTCTCTGCATGTAATCCAGAAAAATGGTGTCGTTCATGCCAGTTTCAACCCTTGTAGAAATTTATAGGCAGTGTATTAATTAATTGTTTAAAGGCCCTGGTGCTAATGGCAGAAGCTGAAAAAAAACACCTCTTTCACTAAAGGCTGTTTTGTCAAATTCATTAATATACCAGAGCCACAGCCCAGTCTAACTCCCCATATGGAAGAATCAGGAAAAAGATCTACTTTTAATAATGAAAGGCGGGGGAGCATTTTTAACTTAATTATTTTCTATGTGATTTAAAGCATAACTGGTCTCCTTAGAGAAAAATCCAGTGATGTAATGTCACATATTTGACCAGGCTGTGAATTTTGTTCCTGGTAGAGAAAAAAAAAATTATGTGGTCTGTGTGTGTATTCCTGTGCTTACAACATCTCAGTTAGTTTACTTGTGTTTAAGACTAAATGTAAGTATTAAGCATTCCATAAAAACAAGAACTGTTATGTTTGATATGCACTTCAAAAGCCTAAAAGGCCAGAGAAAGCCCTTCCTTAATTATTGAAGAGGTGTCTGTAAAGGAAACATGAGCAAATAGCATTCATGCTTTCATCCCCAGTAACCTTTTATTGTCCTTTTCTTCAGATGGCCAAGTCAGTATATTTAATAAAGGCAGCAGCAACCATCAAAGAAGGCAGGGCTCTAATAAATGGTCCTGATTAAAGGCCCTGACAGGGTATGAACTTTGCATAAATTTTCTTATGGTGTCAGGCTAGGATACTGATTGAAAACTCATTAACATAATCACACATTTAGAGGAAATGCTGTAATGTATCAAAAACATTTCCCTTAGTGTAATAATTTTAAGGACATTAAAATGCAAATGATAATAAGGAGCTGTGTTTAGTGATGTTCAGAAAGCTTGATTATTCAGATATTTAGTATGAAGTATAGAGCTCCGTTCAGTAATGTATCCACATGAATTCAAAAATTTAATCCATATACGGACCCCAAAGTCTCCTTTGGTCATTCCAACTCTGTTTTTCCAGTCATCAGATATATAAAATTAATCAAGAAAATTTAACTTGGCTACTATCAGAGAAATACTAAAACATAATTTTAAATCACCACATTTCTAAAAAAAAAAAAAATGAGTGCAAGCCTCCAGAATCCTGTTTTTCTTATGTTTAAAAAAATACTGAAAAGTGGTTAGCATTTCTGTTTCCATGCCATGGTACTTTGAGAAATCTGCTGGAGTATTTTTAGTGTCCTTTTCCCTGCTTTTATTAAAATGTATATAAAGCAGCAGAGACTGTCCTAGGTCACAGCAGTGTTATCCCTTAATGCTAATTCTTAACAATAAAAGAAACACTGCCCTCCCCCCACACAAATAGCCATAATTATGTAAAGAATGACTGCTTCAGACTGATGACTTTCAATATGCTCAAGTCTAGCATACTGGTAAAAGAGGCCAGAAAGGTCAACAGTAATTCATAACTGCTATAAAATTGTGTCGCATCCCAGGACTACTGTAGGATGCTGACATTATCATGCGTCTTCTGCTGGTTTGTATATGTAAATTTGTGATAGGAAGTGCACTGCTTTTACCGAATCACACACAGAGCATCAATCAGCCAGTGGAATACATCAGAGTATTTTCATTATGCCTAGTTATTTACTGCATCAGAAGAAATTACCCTGGCAAGCCAAGCGGCCTTCTCTGGGTAGCATGATACGACCAACCAGGTTTCAGCTCAGGAGTCTTGTAAACATTACAGGATTAATCTCGCAATCAAAATCATCAATCTTTCCTAGTCCTGCCTGGGTGCAACTGTGGAGATTGGTAACCAGGCCATGTGGATTTAAATTTAACCCTGAACATCAAAAACTAGATGTCAGATCTCAGCCGCACATGGCAAAACACCTGTGTTTTTTTCAGTCTAGATGGAAGACAATAGACACGAGTGTACAATGAAGTAGCTTAAAGTCATATTTAATGTGCTGCTTTCCTTTTCAGCATGTGCTTGGGAAATTAGAAGTTTCTTTTTAAAAATGCTTTTTTTCAGCATTGGCTGGAAGTGGGAAATGAGCGACCACTTTTTAACCCTCTAAACAAATGTAGACCCTGCAGGAGGCTCACTGCAGAATCTTGAGATG
Organism: Bison bison bison; assembly: GCF_000754665.1. Classification (NCBI taxonomy): domain Eukaryota; kingdom Metazoa; phylum Chordata; class Mammalia; order Artiodactyla; family Bovidae; genus Bison; species Bison bison. The sequence goes on along the minus strand of NW_011494390.1, from coordinate 731,504 downwards.
GGACCCTAGCTTGAGGTTTGGGGCCCTGCTCCAACTCCTTTGCCGCTGGACCAGAGGAGATGACAGCCCTGGGGAATTATGGCGTGAGCCCATATGCAAGACAGTGTGAAACGTGCCCTGCTGATTCATAAGATGACACTGGCATTGAATGCAGAAACAACGGCCTGCTTACCCTCCTGCCAAAGCAAAAGACTGTCTTCTCTCCCTGCACTCTCACCGAAGAAAGGGGAGATGAGATGAGGAAGACAGACGGGCTAAATGAACATTATATCATTTTAAGTTTAGCAACTGCACAGAACATAGCCTATTCTATTTAGATAATGCAAAAGATAATGTGCATTCATTTTTGAAACTCAGGTGAAAACCATGGTGATAATGATCATGTTTCCATAGTCAAGAAACAATAAATATATAATGAGCAGGTCACGTAGAGACTGCCTGGCAGTTTAATTTGAACTGTGACCTTTTATTATTATTTTTTATCCAACTCACTTCTTACTGAACACATAGCATGGAGTCAATTCTTTCTTCCTCTCTCACTCTCTTGCTGCCTCCTATCTTTGAAGAAAGGATGTAGTAACCATAAAGATATGCCTTTGCCTTTCTTCCAGTAAGAGTTTCAAATCTAGCTGTTATATTCATGCTATATATTAAAAGTAGATATTTCTTCTGTATACTTTAATCCCCGATTGATTTAATCATAGGTGCTTTGCTAGGAATGTTAGGACTACAGTTAAAAAAACTATGTCAAATATTGAGAATTCCTTAAGAACTAGTCATCCCTACACAATGATTATTTTCTGATTTCCTTGATCTTATGAGGTTTAGCTTTAAATATATTCTGAAATGGATTAGGAATATAATTCTTTTTCCTAAATAAATCAGAAGACGATGAAAGATTGCAGTGACTAAAAGTTTAAGCCTCCTTGCTTCTGTTTTCTTTCTTGTTGTGTGGTTTTGTTTTATTTTTTGACTTTGTTGCTGTTGATGGCACTGTTCTGTGTCATTAATGCAGTTGCTGACTTTTGTAGTATGCCTGTCCTGAGGGAGGCTGCCTTTAAAGTAGCTAATATCTTGATGCTATGTTTATGTTTATAGAATTGTGGCTCTCCACATCCTCCTTAAGGTTCTGGTTTCTGAAATGTGGGGTTCCAAGCATCAGTGCACTGTGAATCTTCAACTGTTCACACACGGTGAAATAGCATGCATGTTCTTGCAGTTTTACAACCAAATAGAGACTCTGCTCGGAGAAGGCGATGGCACCCCACTCCAGTACTCTTGCCTGGAAAATCCCATGGACGGAGGAGCCTGGTGGGCTGTAGTCCATGGGGTCGCTAAGAGTCGGACACGACTGAGCAACTTCACTTTCACTTTTCACTTTCATGCATTGGAGAAGGCAATGGCAACCCACTCCAGTGTTCTTGCCTGGAGAATCCCAGGGACGGGAGAGCCTGGTGGGCTGCTGTCTATGGGGTCGCACAGAGTCAGACACGACTGAAGTGACTTAGCAGCAGCAGAGACTCTGTTCTCTTGTTACTTAAGAGCATGATATGCTACATGAAAGTGATGACTTTGAAAAATCCATATAAAACATATCTGATCAGCTGATGTTGTTCACTGCAGAAAAGCTGGTGCTGTGTACATCAACATGGCGTAAGTTTGAGCAGTTTCTTTGGGCTGATTACTTGAATGTTTATAATATCCTGACAGATTTTGTTCTTTACTGAAGATTTAAAACAGAAAATAGCTACTAGATGTCCATGGTGAAGATGCTAGGGCAGTGAAAAGGTGAGTGCAGCCATCAGTGGATTGGTAGGTAAAGAGTAAGCCCATCCCCTGCGATAAGAAGACAGGGCAGTGGTTACAATCCTCTGCATGAGAAGCCTCCGGGAAAACCTTGGACTTTAGAGTCAGGAAACATGGACTTGATCCTCAGCTCTGTTCCTTCCCAGGCACATAAACTTAAACAAATCATTTGACTCTATCACTCTCAATTCTAACTTTTTTCCCCCCATCCATTTACTCAACAAACATCAACTGGACTCCTATTCACACCACTAGATACTAAATAGTGAGCTGAGGGGTTACAAGTTAGAAACACATGGGCCTCATCTTCAAACAATGAAAGCAGCTAGTATGTACACCAGGCACTATGTAAATGCTTCCTACTATCCAATATTTATCAGGTTTAATCCTGGGAGCATTTATCCTGAGTTTGAAGGATGATACCAAACCTTAAAATGATTAAATAAACTCGAGAGAGACAAGACCTGAACACAGGTCCATCTGATGCTGAATTTGCTGCTCAAGATTTTGTGGAGAATCTTGAAGAAATTTTTCTTTTAACATTTTACAAGATTTTAGTGAGGGTCAAACGAGGAAAGTGATGTGACATAAAGTGTTCTTAACCTCAATGTACTATGCAAATATATATTGATATTACTGTTAACATGGAAATAACAAAGATTTTTGCTCCATTACTTTGTCTTGATAATACTCATTCAGATCATTTGGACCATCCTAGGTAAATGGCACCCACATACAAAAAAGAAAATTCTAACTATATTAGCAAAAACACCATGGGGGATTCCCTATCAGTGTTTCTAAGCCAGTTGTATGTGGCTCCTCAGTGAATATTAAACAAATAAAACCCAAGTAAGACATTTTCCTACATATGAAAATTTCTGGAAAGCACACGTCTACTGTTTACATTAGACCTGGAACATCTTATTAATTTTTTAATGTATCTTAGGGTTATTCACCAATTAAGCAAAAATAATGGCATTAGTATAGCACCTGCAGACCTTACAAATGTAAAATTCTTTAAAACTCAACCAGAATATTGATGCCATATAACACTGAATTTTCATCAAACACACAATTTTTATATTTTTATCCCAAACCAGGGCTTTAAAACCGAAACATAAAAGGTTAAGGAAACCAAATGAAAACAAATGAACACAAAAAGCCCTCCATCTCTCAGCTTTGCCTTCTTTACACCATTTCTACCATTTGTATTCTTGTGTACCTTTAATAGAACAACGTGATTTTATACACATTTAATACAACACAAATTGATTATTCAATTGGAAGGAAGGTTTGTCAGTTTGTCAAAATTTGGGGTCTCATTTTTCGATTTCTCATATACAGTTAGTAAATGCAATTACCTGGAGCTCTTTATATGAAGAACATTCAATGAAGGGAATTTTTATTTCTACAGTAACAACATAACTAGTTAAAAGGAATAAAGTAAATTGCATGATAGTTTTTTAAATGTTATTTGATATCCACTGACACAATATAAAGTTTGATTACTTGGATCTTGATCAAAGAAACTCATTAAAGATTTAAGGATGAATGGTAGGTAAGAAATTCATTTTTTTGGCATACATTTTTTAAAACTAAAGAAAAATAATATTTTTTAAAAGAGAACAAATGTTGACCCTTGGAAATAAAATCGAGAGGAACTTAGTGGTTGCTAAAACTATTAAAAAAAAACAAACAGCTTTTTATTAAAGTTATAATTAGTTTTATCTCCAAAAAGTATCTTTTTCAAAAACAATTTTTATTGGGATATGTTATCTAATTAGCAACATTTAAACTTGTATTTCTTCCAAATATTTTCAAATGACCCAAATTTTGTCATACAAAGTTAATAGTTATACATGCTATGGTTCTCAGGTAAGTACTAAAAGAGTTTTCCACCACGTTAAAAGCACACGTTACTAAGGATGGAATGCATTTCAGTTGATATTATAATGGAAATATTGAATTAAAATTTTAACTCTACTGAACCAGTATAAACATGGGAGATTGGCCTTTATGTGTATCATGCTTTAAAGTGTGAGATTAATGGAGTTTTTAAAATACACATTGGAAATTTCTTCACTGAAGAATGGGATATTTATAAACATTTTCCTTGAATTCAGTTCAGTTTTAATTTCCTTTATTTTTTCAAACCAGTCATTGGAAAGTTTGCCCAAATTTTTCTTTATGTTGATCATAGCACCAGATATGTTTAAATACTTAAGTACTTACCATCTCTCATTCATAATAAAGTACACAAATTTTGCATTTGCTTATAGGAAATGTAACATTAAATAACACTAAAATAATGTTGTTATACTTTTTTTGGCAACAAAAAGAACCTTGGAAACTGAAGATTTTGTTTTATATACTACTGGTTCTCGATTTCAAACATAACACCAGCATAGGAAGGTTAGCAGTGAAGTAACGACAACCTTTTCAAAGACTGCATCATTCAGCTTAGTGACACACGCAGGCTTACTTTTTCTAACAAACTTGCACAGATATCATTTATAGGTTTATTAACGACAAATTGGATTATGATTTGAGCTGACAATAATTAATGACATTTACAAATGAGTACATAGAAACTGTTCAATTCATCTGGGGACATGGGGAGTTTCTGTCCAATTAGAGATTTTTCTGTTTAGGTTTAGCAACCAAAAAAAATCATTTTACAGGAATGGTACTCCCATTCTCTAATAGAGTGATTAAGTACAGGCTTTTAGAACTTATTTACCATCAGCACAATCATTAACATGTAAATTTATTAAAATGATTACAATGGTCACTTACTTCCAAAACAAACAAAACAATGAAATAAATCTGCAACAGCTTTGAAGTTTGTGTGGGGTTTTATGACACAGTAAAGACTTATATTTAATTTCACTGTGTTTCCACAATTAAAGACACATATACACATAATCTTTAACATTGAAAATTAGCTACTAAATATGCATGTATTGGTTTAACTGTGTGTCTTTTTAAAGAAAACATATATTAAGCATGACCTATCAGATAAAATTTATGAAAATTTACAGATTACCTAAAATACTAGAAGTTAATTATAGTCTGCTTTCCCCGGCATGTCAGCTTGATTAAATTTGGAGTTTGGAGATGAACTGGCCCAAATTCATTAGTGTTCCCTGGGTGCAGATGTTGGTCAAGGTCACGCAAAGCACAATGACTCTAACGTTAGAGAGGAAGGGGGAAGGGATTCCAAAGAAGGTAGACTCTTAAAAGGTCTGGGGTTGCAGCTAGAAACTTTGATACTTTTTAACTTAATAAATCTTGACAGCCTAATCATGGCTAAGCCTTTGCTGTGTTATTGGTACAGATGGCAAAGCTCGACATATTTAAAGTGATCTCAGCAGCTAGTAGTAAGAGATCGCTGAATCCAGATGCAGGGTTGGACTCGAGGAGAAAGTGAGAGAAAGGAGGATAAAAAGCTACACAGCATTTCCATCTCCTGACATCTCCAACAGCCTCAGATACAAAATATGATAAGGCTCCTGCTGAGCTAATAAGCCCAACAAATGTCTGTGTCCGTGAAGTAGATGAAGTGGGATCAAGCCGAGGGAGCTGCTGTATGAAAATAAGCCAGCGCCCAGGGTATAAAGGCACTAGAGAAAGCTACAAGGTCAGGCTGATGACAGAGACACCAGTTAAGGAGAGACCCCATCAGTAAGAAAGGTTTCCTGCTGGATCCAAGACAGGACCATTAAAATCAAATAAAGTGTCTATTTAAAGGAGGGAAGAAAAGAAGAAAACAAAAACCCTCTATTAGGAATTTTTGTGTGTTTTAGTTTTCTCACCTATGACAACTGCATCCTTTTGTTTATTTACAGGCTGCCTGCCAGAGCAGAAACTAGAATATTGGGCTGGGAATGGGATAATTGAGATTGGACGTGCACTTCACGATGCTGTTAAATGTGTTGGGTCTGCTCTGCAATTTTACTGGATTCACAACCTACCCTGAGCCTTATTTGTTTAGTCCAGCTCTGTATCAGGAAAGTAGAATAATGACTGCTGCCTCATAATCGTCCAGTTTTCCAAGGGAAGAAGGATTGCTAGGTGAAACACAGATTCTTCCTCAGCTTCTCCCTTTTTCTGTCTCCTTTTAGATAGAGAATGTACTCATTCATTCTTTTTTTTTAATAATTATATGCAGTTATTTTTAATTGATCGATGATTGCTTTACAAGGTTGATTTGATTTCTGTCATGCACCAACATGAATCAGCTATAGGTGTGCCTATGTGCCCTCCCTCTTGAATCTGCCTCCCACCTCCCACCCTTTTCCACTCCTCTAGGTTGTTATAGAGCCCCTATTTGAGTTCCCTGAGTCACATAGCAAATGTCCATTGTCTATTATTTACATATATTAGTGTATATGTTTCCATGCTCCTCTCTCCATTCATCTCACCCTCTTTCTTCTCCCCTCCCCTCGTCCATAAGTCTGTTCTCTGTGTCTGTATCTCCATTGCTGCCCTGTGGATACGTTCATCAGTACCGTCCTTCTAGATTCCATATATATATATGCATTAATATAAGATATTTCTTTTTCCTCTTTCTGATTTACTTTATTTTTTATAATAGGCTCTAGGTTCATCCACCTCATTAGAAATGACTCAAATGTGTTCCTTTTTATGGCTAAGTAGTATCCCATTGTACGTATGTATCACAACTTCTTCAGGAATGTACTCATTTATTCTTCGTGTGAGCTAATATATTTTTCAGTAAAATAAAGCATTGACTGCCACTGAAATTATGTAATTCAGAACATCAGATCTGACACAGTACCATAAAAAGGCAGCCAATGTGCTTGGCCTCTGATGGTGTCCCCAACTAGGATGACAACTCTCCCAGTTTTTCCAGGACGATACCTGTTTTAGAACTGCAAGCTCAGTGTCCCACAAAACCTCTCAGCGCTCACCAAACTACCATGTCTGAAGCAGTATTTTGAGGCAAAGCTCCTACTGTGTGGTAAATCTGGCTGGGTCTAGGAGCAAAAACCTTCCTGGCAATGCAGGAGACATAAGACACATGGTTCAATCCCTGGGTTAAAAAGAATCACTGGAGAAGGGCATGGCAACCCACTCCAGTGTTCTTGCCTGGAGAATCCCATGGACTAAGGAACCTGGTTGTCTACAGACCATAGGGTCACAAGGCTAGACATGACTGAAATGACATATTATACCAGAGGCAAAGTGTGTAAAGAATAGCTAGTCATCAGACAGACAGGCCAGATTATTCAGGGCAAGAAATGCTTACAGGAGACTATGATCCTGATTGATTGTCACTTTGCAGTCGTGTCCGACTCTGTGCGACCCCAGAGACGGCAGCCCACCAGGCTCCCCCGTCCCTGGGATTCTCCAGGCAAGAACACTGGAGTGGGTTGCCATTTCCTTCTCCAATGCATGAAAGTGAAAAGTGAAAGTGAAGTCGCTCAGTCGTGTCTGACTCCTAGCGACCCCATGGACTGCAACACCCCAGGCCCCTCCATCCATGGGATTTTCCAGGCAAGAGTACTGGAGTGGGGTGCCATTGCCTTCTTGATCCAATTAGCTTTATCATTCCCAATTTTTCCCATTGCATCTTGAAGCTGCTACTTATTTAAGCACACACACATGTGAAGTGAACAAAAAATGTATCTATAATTCCCTGATCTTTCAAATGATCCACACTTATCGTAAAACCACCTTGGAAAGTTCACAGAGCAGCTAATTCATTCTGTAGCCCACTATCCAGGTGAATGGAAACATCCATCAATTAGTGGACAATGACAATGCTTTTCTTCAGGCTTATGGAAATGAAAACTAGCACATTGAAATAATACTTAAGAATCTCCCTTTTCAGATTTAGGGGTAGTTCTGCATAATCTTCAGGATTTTTTTCTTACTTGCTTAATAATTAGACTATGCTTTAAATTTCAAAAGTATGTAAAATTGCTATGTTAATTCTTAACAGATCATGTCAATTTCATAATATCTGTGATGTCTTGTTAAAAGGGTGAAAAATGTTTACACACCATGTGAGGAATTCATTAAACATATAACAAAGCTCTGAAATTCTGACAGCTTTACCATGAAAGATCAGATTTGGTACACCCTTAGCCCTTTTTAAAATCCAGCATTTGGATATAATTCTAAAATAGGATCCCATTGGTCTTAGAAATATAAGGTGATGAGCAGGTGAAATTCCCAATAGTTGCTTTGAACAATTTTTAAGATTTTTCTCAAGCTATAATTAATATCTCTTTAAAAATGTCTTCCCTAGAAGAAAAAAGGCAAAAAGACTATTGCATTCACTTTTTTAGTCTGGGCTTCCCTGGTGGCTCAGAGGGTAAAGTGTCTGCCTGCAATCCAGGACACCTGGGTTCAATCCCCGGGTCATGAAGATCCCCTGGAGAATGAAATGGCAACCCACTCCTGTACTTTTGCCTGAAAATTCCATGGATGGAGAAGCCTGGGTACCCTAAAGTCCATGGAGTCTCAAAGAGTCTCACACGACTGAGCAACTTCACTTCTTTTTCAGTTTAGCTTATTATTATAAAAAGTTAAGCATCAATGAAACTGATTTCCAATCACATAAGAATTATATTCAAATGAATATTAATCTTTCAACATTATGCTGCTATTTGAAAGAAAAGAGTTTCCAAGTCCAAATGTTCTTGCTGAACTCATTTCAAGATTGCTAAAAATGGGCTTCCTGTGTTAGTCTAATATTGAAAGGATGATCCATCAGTTTTCTTCTAGCTGTACAGTTCCATGATTCTGAGATGTTCCATCCAGGCTATGCATGAAAGTAAGATCTTCCCATAAGAGTGGGTATAGAACCCTTAACCTATTTCGTGACATTTTATGCATTCTACCTAACTCATTCTGTGCAAAATGGTTTTTGTTTTAGGAACGCAAAAGAAGTAAATATTTCCTGGGATAAAGAAAGATTAGCGCTGACATTGCCACCAGTGGTACTGAGAAAGATAAAGAAAGACTTTAATAATTCAAGTGTTTAATAAGTAGAGAGCACCATGCAGATAGTACTATTAGCTTAGTTGAAAGAGATGCTATGGGTAAAAGTGATAAGCAAAAGCAATAACATTAAGATTTCATTTGGTACACAGATCAGTAACAATACATAGTATTTAGAGTGTCTTGAAGGGATACAGACTTTTCTGATATAATTTCTAGCTATTCATCTTAAACTAGTGTTGATAGAATGTCTTCTTATTTACAGAAATATTTTGCTGATGACAATTATAAGTATTATGAGTTTGGGCTTTATAAATAAATATGAAACATTAAATTATTTCATTTCAAGACATTATGAATAGCTCATTATTAGTTTTATCGAGTTTTTTAAGTTGAAATTAATAGTCTTAAAAACTGCTTTAGATTTGCCCTCTACTGTATTTTACATTATAATAAATATGGAACATACATAATTAAGCTTACATTTAAAAAAAAAAAAACAGAAATCTGGAAACTGTACTTGTAACAGTTGTTCAGGATTTAGATTCTGAAATCAAGAAGAACAGGGTCAAATCCTACCTATGGAACTGACTGAGCAAGTCTAAATTCACTCATCCTCAGATTTCCCACCTAGAAAACAAAACTTAATAAGACTTCGTATTTTAAAAGGAGTGTGGAAATGTAAAATATATGTTTGATGTTAAGGCAGAGACTAGTTTGATGTTGAAGCTGAAACTCCAGTACTTTGGCCACCTCATGCGAAGAGTTGACTCATCGGAAAGACCCTGATGCTGGGAGGGATTGGGGGCAGGAGGAGAAGGGGACGACAGAGGATGAGATGGCTGGATGGCATCACCGACTCGATGGATGTGAGTTTGGGTAAACTTCAGGAGTTGGTGATAGACAGGGAGGCCTGGCGAGCTGCAATTCATGGGGTCGCAAAGAGTCAGGCACAACTGAGCGACTGAACTGAACTGAACTGACTGAGTCAGTTTGCAACTTTTTGAATTCAGGTAACACTGGAAGCAGAAGCATAAGTAACCAACACAAGCTCTTTGAAAAAAAATTCTTCCTCTTAAAATGAAACTTTTGAAAACATTGGATAAATCATTTCTCCAATTCCTCAAACTTGTTGGCTTTTCCAACTTTCTCATCCTTCTCAAAGGTATCAATAATTTCCCCTGGGTAGATTCTGCCTTTTCTTTTCATTTTTTTTTGTCTGTGCTAAGTCTTTGTTGCTGCACTGGGCTTTCCCTAGTTGCAGAGAACGGGGGCTACTCTCTAGTTGGGGTGCACAGGCTTCTCACTGTGGTAGCTCCTCTGGTTGTGCAGCACTGGCTCTATGTGTGAGGGCTCAGCAGTTGCAGCTGCGCCAAGGCATGTGGGATCCTCCCAGAACAGGGATGGAATAGAGATCAAACCAGCATTCCCCATGCTGCGAAGGGGATTCCTAACCACTGAACCACCAGGGAAGCCCAGATTCTGGCTTTTCATTTATTCCTATTTATCCTAATCCTCCTTGCTTTCTTTCTCCTTCTCCTCTTCCTCTGCTATGACCACCAATCACCATCATTATCATACAAAAAGGTGCATTAGTAGGCTCAGACAATTGTAAAGTCCAGGGATCTGTCTCTTCAGGAGTAGGTGGATCAAAGAAGGCAGACAAGGTCTTCAAGCAGGCTCTTGTACCCTCTCTTAACTCTGTGTCATCTTGATTTCTTAGGAGGTCCTCCGGAGCTGTTGGTAAAAGGGTCCAGAAGGGCTCACTGCATGCTGTCAGCCTAATTTTCCCTTTCTGCCTGTCTCCTAACTTATCTATTTCTCTCTTTAACTCATCTTTCATGTTGGTAACATTTATTTCTTGCCAACATTTTTGAATTCATGTGTAGGGTGTGACTATAAAATGAATTTTTTTTATGCTGTGCTTAGCAAAATTACAATTTGCAACTGAAGAAGATCAGCTTTCAAGACTCAAGACATCGCCTAATGATGCAAACATTTTTAAAGGCTTCTGGATTTCCTTAGGGGATTTTAGCTTGACCAACAAGAAATGTAATCTTACCTTTGATCATCAAACTCATAACCCCGTGACTCAGGTTACTCACTCACCTTCCTAAGACTTCATTCCACATTCTTTGGGCTGTTCCCAGGAATCACTGATTCTCCAAAATCTGTCTTTAATGGTGCTTGGTAAAAGGTATAATCAAAGGAGAAATTTTTTGAAAAAAATTGACTTCTAAATTTAGGGAGAATATTAAGACAAGTATAAAGCTTTCCAAGAAACTATCCTTCCAAAGGGCAATATGTAGTTAGATACACAACTTTAGTATGTGAGCTTAAAAAATCAGTTATAACTTTTTACATATTCCTTTTTTAAATGTAAGTGTATATATAAATATATCATACATATGTATGGGCATGATTATATATAGGTACACATATGTATGGAGGAAAACCTCTGTAAAAGTTAGGAAATATAAACTTCATTGTCACATATTTTCATTTTATCAATCTGTCAACTAAAAATAGAGAGATGCCTTTAGCTAACGAAACCTTTTTTCCCCGTGCTTTGTAAGTATGGTCAGGCATAAGACCTGGTGCGTTACCTGTCACATTCATATCATGATTCAGGAAAGGCTTGTCTTTTCCTGGTCATATAACTTCAGCCGTCAAGGAATTCACTCATCATTTCATCATTAGTTGTACCTAAACTCCAGGAATACCCAGTGAAGTTGGGAAACTTAATTGAAGGAAGTAAGATTACGGGAATATTTCCAGATATATCATAACCCAAAGTTTCTTGCAGCCCTGCTCTAGGTTTCCACATTCATCCTTCTCTGACTTTTTACCTTAACCCCAAATTCTGCAGCAGCAAATACAGCATGCTGTTTTTTTTAATGATACTCAATAATTAAACACTGGCCACAGACTTAAGAATTCAGCTTTTTAAACTTAGCAAACATAAGCATACTCTATACTGGGACATAATAACTCCTCACTTTAAAAAAAAAATCTTAATAGATACCAAATATTAAAAACTGTCATAATATGAAATCATCAAGAGCAAGATCAATTCATAAAGCTCCCAAAACCCTCACATAAATTGCAGCATATCTGCAAAGTGGCCTTATTAAATTCTTCAATGTTTACTCTATTTTTCATCTTGTTTGCTTATCTATGCAACACATGAGCACAGTTTAAAAATCACGGAGCACTAAAAGACTTAAAATAGAAACCAATAGTACCTATTCCTTTGCTCTCCACTCCTAGTATAGCTGCTTACTTCCATTTTCCAGTTTTAGCTGATTCCTTTAAGCGTTAACTATGGAATTTCCCTGGTGGTCTAGTGGTTAAGACTTTGCACCCCACCGCAGTGGTTGTGGGTTTGGTCCCTGGTCGGGGAGCTGAGATCCTACATTCCTCATGGCCAAAAAAACAAAACATAATACAGAAGCAACATTGTAACACATTCAATAAACACTTTAAAAAATGTTTTTTCAAAAAGAATTACATATGAATTTTAAATTATATGTTACTACTATTGCTTCTTGGTTTATTCATTTTGGTCATTATCCTCTAAAATCCCATCCTCCCAATATACTTATTTTTAGTTAAATAAGTAGCAAGGGTTTTCATTATTATAATTATATCAATTTCATTCACTTCAGAGCCAAGTATTATACTATGAATAAGTCTCCTTTCTAGGATAACATTTTGCTTTTCCTGGAATAAATAAATACTTTGCTATTTACAAAAACCATGGCGGCTCAGAGCATAAAGAATCACCTGCAATTTGGGAGACCTGGATTCAATCCCTGGAGGGGAAGATCCTTTGGAGAAGGGAATGGCAATTCACTCCAGCATTCTTGCCTGGAAAATTCCATGGATAGAGGAGCCTGGTGGGTTACATTTCATGGGGTCTCTAAGAGTTGGACATGACTGAGGGACTATCCCTGTTTGCAATCGCTGGCACACACTGCTTCATTTTGGAGCAGTGGAAAAGTCTTGACACTTGAAATTAATAAAGTAGCATTCAAAGTTGAGTGTGTTATTGCTTGTGATCTTTGATAAGTTATTTAGATTTCTGAACCTCAGCATTTATTCTGGTGGGGGAGTGCAAATTAATAACTCCCTTGAAGAATATCTGAGGAATAAAAAGAAATACCATATGTGTATGTGTCTACCTGTAGTCCCCTCCACTAAGTGTAGCCTCTTCTATGTTGATCCTCAGAACAAAACCAGGAGGTGGGTGAGACTGGAATTATTACCACAGGCCAGAGAACGGGACTCTAGAACACTAAAGGGTTTATCCAAAGATGCCAACAGACAAGGACTCAGACTCCAGCTTTCTAACTCCAAGTCAAAGGCTCTTCATCGCAAAGCACTGTCCAGCCAAGCTGTCAATGTTACATACCTGAAACAAAATTATGTAAAATATCCTTTATCTTAGTTAGTTTGGATCACTGATAAAGTGAATCAAATTCTTTAAATCTGTTTTCTCAAGACCAGTAAAAAAGATTCTAATAGAGATAAAGTCGAAAAGTATAAAAGATTGGTATAGAAAGTTGCATATTACTATTTAAAGTCTCCAGGGTGGTAGGCTGGCTATTAGTCAGTGTTCTACCATCTTCCATATATTTAAAGCTCCCTTGTGGCTCTGAATCTGAAAATGTAACCATGCTCTTGCTCTAGCTTTGGTGCTTCATATCTTGCAAATTGTCATAAAACCAATACATTCTCAGGCTAGAACTTTTGAGTTAAAAAATAATATGACAGATACTGGGAATATGAAAAGAATCAATTGCTTATAAGTTGGAGGATAGGGTTATTCGGCTACAATCTTTTTTTTTTTTTTTTCATCTTTTATCTTTAACAGTTGGAATATCAGAAAAACCTGGAGTACTTTTACAAGCTTCTAGAGCCTCAATATGGCATCCTGAAAATCTGGTATGCACCAACCAGTTTTTGAGAATTCTCTAATCTGTATAAACCTTAATAACTTTCTCTGGGCCTTAAAAACATTTTTTAGCTTGCTTCCCTCACAAAAATATTTTCATAGCCTCCTTAACCGAGCAGCTATTTTCATGTTAGTGTGTAAAAGTAAAGTGAAATTGAAAGTGAAATTTGCTCAGTTCTGTCCAACTCTTTGTGACCCCATGGCCTGTAGCTTGCCAGGCTTCTCTGTCCATGGGATTCTCCAGGCAAGAATACTGGAGTGGGTTGTCATTCCTTTCTCCAAGGGACCTTCCCGACATAGGAGTTGAAGCCAGGTCTCCCAAGGAAGCCTCTAAGTGAAATTAAGCAATTAATAAACAGAATAACTGGAGTTTGAATATAGCACTTTGAATTGTAGGTCTGACCATTTTAGACACTACCACAATCACTTTGTTACTGATATTTCAAAGAGTTAAATTAAAAAATAAAAGGGTATCATACCAGGAAGAATTCATTACCATATTTACAGTTGTAATTTCTGAATGCTAGCATATCCTAGAATTTGATGCCCTTATAGACTACGGACAAATAACACCAATCTCTGATTCCTGAAGGTCCTTGCCAATGTGTCAACCAAAGTGAACATCTTAAGTGATGACTTCATTGTATTCCAAGAAAACATATTTTCCCTTTGGAAAAACATTGAGTTTAAGAAAGTTCTTTCTTATTTTATTTTTTTACATTGTGTGGAAATATACCTTCCTGTAATATCCGATCTTTGATTGGTTCTTCCTCAAAACAAGAATGAATCTAGGTTTTTTCCTCACCTGATAGTACTTTAACTGTTTGAAAAAGACTCACATGTTTTTCCTCAGGTTTTTTCTTTTCCAGTCTATTTGTCCCCAAACTTCTCAGCTTTTCCTCTTATGGTACATTTTCTTCACTATTCTTTTCTTTTGCCCTGGATTCTTTCCCTGTTTGGCATTATCTATTTTAAAGTGTGGCACACAAAATTGAATATAATACTAAAGTAAAAGCTTGTGTGCTCCACAGACCATAACTATCTCTTCCCTTCTTCTATTCACTATACCTTCGTTAATGCATTATGATTAACCTAGATAGCATATTCAAAAGCAGAGACATTACTTTGCCAACAAAGGTCTGCCTAGTCAAGGCTATGGCTTTTCCAGTGGTCATGTATGGATGTGAGAGTTGGATTGTGAAGAAAGCTGACAGCCAAAGAACTGATGCTTTTGAACTGTGGTGTTGGAGAAGACTCTTGAGAGTCCCTTGGACTGCAAGTAGATCCAACCAGTCCATTCTGAAGGAGATCAGTCCTGGATGTTCATTGGAAGGACTGATGTTAAAGCTGAAACTCCAATACTTCTGCAGCCTCATGCGAAGAGTTAACTCATTGGAAAGACTCTGGTGCTGGGAGGGATTGGGGGCAGGAGGAAAAGGGGATAACAAAGGATGAGATGGCTGGATGGCATCACTGATTCTATGGACGTGAGTCTGAGTGAACTCCGGGAGTTGGTGATGGACAGGGAGGCCTGGCGTGCTGCGATTCATGGGGTTGCAAAGAGTCAGACACGACTGAGCAACTGAACTGTGGCTCGGCAGTAAAGAATCTGCCTGCGATGCAGGAGCCACAGGTTCAATTCCTGGGTCAGGAAAGATCACTTGGAGATGGAAATGGCAACCCACTCCAGTATGCTTGCCTGGGAAATCCCATGGACAGGGAGCCTGGTGGTCTAGAGTCCATGAGGTTGAAAAGAGTGAGACATGACTTAGTGACTAAACAAGATCACATGAGCATTCAGGAAGAGCAATCACAACACAGTGTTGACCCAGCATCCTAACCTCCATGTTACCTACCATCCTTATATTCTGGCATCTGAGTTCTTGACCTCCTCGTCAGTGACAATTTTCTCCCCCATCTCAGTCACTCACTGCCATGGTCATATTTAGGTGTTACCATCACTGGAAATCATCACTCTGTTGAAACCTCATTATCAGAAGTTTCACTCTGTGGCTGCACATAATCACATATTAACATATTCTGAAGACCCTAGTGTTTTATTTTTTTAACTCCAACTTGTTTACCCTAGCTCTAGTTCACCTAGAAATCCACATTAGTCTTTACTCCCCTCATTGTCTGATATAGATTTCATGCTCTGTCATTTAATCATTCCCTCAAAACATCTTTTTTTTAATATTTTTTCTGTGTGAACCATTTTTGGGGTCTTTATTGAATTTGTTATAATATTGTTTCTGCTTTATGTTCTGGTTTTTGCCCACAAGCCATGTGGGATCCTAGCTCCCCAACCAGGGACTTGAACCCACACCCCCGTGCATTGAAAGGCAAAAGTCTTAACCACTGGACCAAGAGGGAAGTTCCCCTTTAAAGCATCTTCAATTCTTTTCCCCCTCTCTTTGTTCCCCCAGGCACAGACCCCAACACTAGATGAACCCTACCCTTTTTCTGAGAGTTGGCAACAGAGTAGTTGAATGTCTTTGGAATAATACCCAAACTGACTATTTACTGTAGATTCATTATCAGAACCTCAATGGGATGCTCAGGTCTTCTACACAATCATATTGGGTTTCTCTATGTGGCTAGTTTTTAAACTCCCCATGATTTTTCATACCTTATCTTTTTTTCCCTCAAACCTCATATAAATTCATACACCCCCAAACTACTGACATCATCTCATATTTCTTTGAGAAAATAGAAGCAACTCCAAATCCATCACTCTCCTGCATCAAAGCTACAAACCAGTGTTCATCTGTACTCTGTATCTTTCTGATTAACCCTTTAGTCTTATTCATAATTTTTCATCTATCTTTAATTTTTTATTTTATATTGAAGTACAGCCAGTTAACAAGGTTGTGATAGTTTCAGTTGGACAGCAGAATGACTCAACCATACATATACATGTATCCATTCTTCCCCAAATTCCCCTCCCATCCAGGCTGCCACATGACCTTAAGCAAGAGTTCTTGTGCTATACAGTAGGTTCTTGTTGGTTTTCCATTTTAAACATAGCAGTGCGTACATGACCATCCCAAACTCTGTAACTATCCCTTCCTCCCACCCTTCCCCCCTTGAAGCCAAAGTTTGTTCTCTAAGGCTGTGAATCTGTTTTGTAAATAAGTTCATTTGTATCATTTCTGTTTAGATTCCTCACATAAGGGCTATCATATTTCTTTTTTTCTGTCTGACTTAACTCATTCAGTATGACAATCTTAAGGTTCACCCACGTTGCTGTGTGCGTGCATGCTAAGTTGCTTCAGTCATGTCCAACTTTTTGTAATCCTAGGGAGTGTCCCACCAGGCTCCTTTTTCATGGGATTCTTCAGGCAAGAATACTGGAGTAGGTTGCTATGCCCTCTTCCCATGTTGCTGCAAATTCAGCAGCTCAGCTCAGTCACTCAGTCGTGTCTGACTCTTTGCGACCCCATGGACGGCAGCACGCCAGGCCTCCCTGTCCATCACCAACTCCTGGAGTTTACTCAAGCTCATGCCCATTAGCCTTATTTATAATTTTGATCATGCAGTTATTACAACTTTCTCCATTTCTACTGGATTCACATCCATACGCCACCATGCTTTAGGATTTTCCTTTAAAAATCAACATCCCCTTAACACCGTATCTCTTTCCAGCCAATGCTCAAGTGTATCATTGCTCTCTTCATGAACATTTCTGGAAGTATTTAACTAAATATAATGTCTCCATTTCTTTTCCTCCCATTTTCTCTTCTTTCTCTTCTTATGTATTATATCTATCTAACTTATGTGCCTCATCTATTATCTTGCCATATCTATATCTTATCTATTTTTACTTACTGTATCTTCATGAAATAACATTTATCAAGATCTTCCAATACTTTCAAATTGTCAAATCCAATAACTTATTGGTTCTCATCTTATTCCATCTGACTAAACTGATTTTTCCCTCATTTAAAAAATACTTTCTTCTCTTGGCTCCCATAAGCCCCATAAACTCCTGGTTTTTACCACCCTCATAAGCAATTCTCTGGTCTCCTTCACCAGCTCTTTCTCTTCCCAACCTTAAACACTAAGTTCCTACCTGCTGAGCCCTGAACTTTCTCATATCCTTTGCCAAGACTTTTAAATTCTTAATAAACTTCACAATTAGAAGATCTGTTTTATATCAAACTCAGCTTCCTCTTGCTGATGTCAACTGTAAGTCCAATTTTACTTGATTTTTTCCCTCTGTCATACCATGGTGAGCCTGCTGCAGAGTGGGCTTAGACAAACTCAAGTGTAGCTTAAGCATGCCTGCATTCTTGCTGAGTCACTTCAATGTGTTTGACTATTGGAGACCCTATGAACTATAGGCCATGAGGCTCCTCTGTCCATGGGATTCTCCAGACAAGAATACTGAATTGGGGTGTGATTTCCTACGCCAGGGTATCTTCCCTAACCAGGGATGGCAACCGCATCTCTTGCATCTCCTGCATTGGCAGGAGGGTTATTTACCACTAGCACCACCTGGGAACAATTTTAAATGAATAAATATTCATATGCTTAACTACTATTTTTAGTTTTTAAAATTTTTATTATCTGTATGCCTAGACTAAACAATCCGAGTTTATTAAACTTCTTCATTAACATAATTTTATTTTAATTATGAATCCTACCTTCATCACCATCATTCTATTAGCAAACTCCATGTATTAGAACGTAGACCTGGGAATGAGATAATGTTAGAACTTTCCAAAATTAAAAAATCAAATTTTAAACTACTGATTAAAATATTCACAAATGCAAAAACTCCTTCTAAGTTCTAGAACCAACACAGTGAAGTAGCTGCACTCTTGCTTTTCTAGCCAAATGGCAATTACCACCTGAAAGCACTGACCCCGTACAGTTTTTTCTAACTCATAACTACTTGAACAGCTCCAACAGAGTTATGGAAACAAATGAACTTTGCTCTCCCCTTCACTCACCACAGTTTCTGTCTAATACTTCTTCCCGAGCACCTAGATCTCACTCCAATAGACATTATGGAAATAGACATATTTGTCAGGTGTCATGGAAATATTCAAAAACTTACTAATAACTTTAGAGTTGACAGCAGAAGAAGGCAAAGCACTGTGGTTTTATAACAATAATTTTTTGAAAAATCACATTGCATGTATAAAAAGTGGAACTGTGTCCACAAATGCACTCCAGAATTTAAGAGTTTATTGGACAAGGAATCATATCAAAGTGCACATATGTTAATATTTCAACAGAGAATTGGTCACTAAAATTTTACATATTTTTATATAATGCACCTTGAGTCATGGAGCAATATTTTATAACATTATTTAATTAAGATAATACAGCAGAAAATAGGACAATTTTTGATAATAATTTGGTGAAATCAGGAGTTTTCATTTCAGATCTATTACTCCTGACAGGTAATGGAAGTAAGTATTTTCAAATTGAGTTTTGGACTATTTTGTGTTCATTCACCATAATTAGAAAGTCTACAGTGAGAAAAAACTTGCAGACATTATGCAGTTTCCCCATAGCTCTGTAATGTCTAGCTGAGAAAATGATATACTCCTTAATAAGACATCTTTTTGAGGTTTTTTTAGCACTTGATTGATACATAAATACCTATGTATGTGAATATGCATGTATGTGCATGGGTGCTTGCTAAGTCACTTCAGTCGTGTCTGACTCTTTGCAACCCAAGGACTGTAGCCCGCCAGGCTCCTCTGTCCATGGGATTTCCCAGTCAAGAATGCTGGAGTGGGTTGCCATTTCCTTCTCCAATGTACATTTATATAAAAGTATAAATCATTAATTTTGTGAAACAGAAACTGTTGGATGCATTATACAAATAAAATGTTGACTGTAGATTTGCTCTCAGGTCAGTTCAGTTCAGTCGCTCAGTAGTGTCTGACTCTTCTCGACCCCATGAATCACAGCATGCCAGGCCTCCTTGTCCATCACCAACTCCCGGAGTTCACTCAAACTCACGTCCATCAAGTTGGTGATGCTATCCAGCCGTCTCATCCTCTGTCATCCCCTTCTCCTCCTGCCCCCCGTCCCTCCCAGCATCAGGGTCTTTTCCAAAGAGTCAACTCTTTGCAGCAGGTGGCCAAAGTATTGGAGTTTCAGCTTCAGCATCAGTCCTTCCAATGAACCCCCAGGACTGATCTCCTTTAGGATGGACTGGTTGGATCTCCTTGCAGTCCAAGGGACTCTCAAGAGTCTTCTCCAACACCACAGTTCAAAAGCATCAGTTCCTTGGCACTCAGTTTTCTTCACAGTCCAACTCTCACATCCATACATGACCACAGGAAAAACCATAGCCTTGACTAGATGGACCTTTGTTGGCAAAGTAATGTCTCTGCTTTTGAATACGCTATCTAGGTTGGTCATAACTTTCCTTCCAAGGAGTAAGCATCTTGTAATTTCATGGCTGCAGTCACCATCTGCAGTGATTTTGGAGCCACAAAAATAAAGTCTGACACTGTTTCCCCATCTATTTCCCATGAAGTGATGGAACTGATGCCATGATCTTAGTTTTCTGAATGTTGAGCTTTAAGCCAACTTTTTCACTCTCCTCTTTCACTTTCATCAAGAGGCTTTTTAGTTCCTCTAAAATTTTAGATTTGCTCTAGAGCTTATTATAATGAAACACTTGTGCAAAATTTATTTAAAATTAATTTTGAGTTTTCTCTGTGTAGTACCTATTCTTGATATAGGACTTGAAAAAAGAAAAAAAAAATGGATCCTTCTAGTTGAAATGTTTCAGCCCTAGATTACTGTCAGAAAATATCTAGAAAGCATGCCTGATGAGATCCTTTGTTAGCAACTGATCATTTAATTGACATAATTAGTTTGCTTGTTTTTAATGGCATTTTTAATGGCCGCACTAAGCGCGGCCGAGAGGAGCTACCCCATGTCCGAGGTCAGGGGCAGCAGCTGAGAGGAGCTACCTCGTGTCTGAGGTCAGGGGCGGCGGCCGGGAGGACCAACCCCACATCCAAGGAGCTGTGGCTGTGCGGGCACAGGAGTGCCTAGAGGAGCTATCCCACGCTGAAGGTCAGGAAGGGCGGCCGTGAGCAGATACCCCTCATCCAACGTAAGGAGCAGTGGCTGCACTTTGCTGGAGGAGCCGTGAAGAGATATCCCACGCCCAAGGTAAGAGAAACCCAAGTAAGACGATAGGTGTTGCAAGAGGGCATCAGAGGGCAGACACACTGAAACCATACTCACAGACAACTAGTCAATCTAACCACACTAGGACCACAGCCTTGTCTAACTCAATGAACCTAAGCTGTGCCCGTGGGGCAACCTAAGACGGGCAGGTCATGGTGGAGAAATCTGACAGAATGTGGTCCACTGGAGAAGGGAATGGCAAACCACTTCAGTATTCTTGCCTTGAGAACCCATGAAAAGGCAAAATGATAGGATACTGAAAGAGAAACTCCCCAGGTCAGTAGGTGCCCAATATGCTACTGGAGATCAGTGGAGAAATAACTCCAGAAAGAATGAAGGGATGGAGCCAAAGCAAAAAGAATACCCAGCTGTGGATGTGACTGGTGATAGAAGCAAGGTCCAATGCTGTAAAGAGCAATATTGCATAGGAACCTGGAATGTCAGGTCCATGAATCAAGACAAATTAGAAGTGGTGAAACAAGAGATGGCAAGAGTGAACGTCGACATTCTAGGAATCAGTGAACTCAAATGGACTGGAATGGGTGAATTTAACTCAGATGACCATTATATCTACTACTGCGGACAGGAATCCTTCAGAAGAAATGGAATAGCCATCATGGTCAACAAAAGAGTCCGTAATGCAGTACTTGGATGCAATCTCAAAAACAACAGAATGATCTCTGTTCGTTTCGAAGGCAAACCATTCAATATCACAGTAATCCAAGTCTATGCCCCAACCAGTAACGCTGAAGAAGCTGAAGTTGAATGGTTCTATGAAGACCTACAAGACCTTTTAGAACTAACACCCAAAAAAGATGTCCTTTTCATTATAGGGGACTGGAATGCAAAAGTAGGAAGTCAATAAACATCTGGAGTAACATTCTTGGAATACGGAATGAAGCAGGGCAAAGACTAATAGAGTTTTGCCAAGAAAATGCACTGGTCATAGCAAACACCCTCTTCTAACAACACAAGAGAAGACTCTACACATGGACATCACCAGATGGTCAACACCAAAATCAGGTTGATTATGTTCTTTGCAGCCAAAGATGGAGAATCTCTATGCAGTCAACAAAAACAAGACCGGGAGCTGACTGTGGCTCAGATCATGAACTCCTTATTGCCCAATTCAGACTGAAATTGAAGAAAGTAGGGAAAACCACTAGACTATTCAGGTATGACCTAAATCAAATCCCTTATGATTATACAGTGGAACTGAGAAATAGATTTAAGGGCCTAGATCTGATAGATAGAATGCCTGATGAACTATTGACTGAGGTTCGTGACATTGTACAGGAGACAGGGATCAAGACCATCCCCATGGAAAAGAAATGCAAAAAAGCAAAATGGCTGTCTGGGGAGGCCTTACAAATAGCTGTGAAAAAAGAGAAGCAAAAAGCAAAGGAGAAAAGGAAAGATATAAGCATCTGAATGCAGAGTTCCAAAGAATAGCAAGAAGAGATAAGAAAGCCTTCCTCAGCGATCAATGCAAAAAAATAGAGGAAAACAACAGAATGGGAAAGACTAGAGATCTCTTCAAGAAAATTAGAGATACCAAGGGAACATTTCATGCAAAGATGGGCTCGATAAAGGATAGAAATGGTATGGAGCTAAAAGAAGCAGAAGATATTAAGAAAAGGTGGCAAGAATACACAGAAGAACTGTACAAAAAAGATCTTCATGACCCAGATAATCACAATGGTGTGATCACTCACCTAGAGCCAGACATCCTGGAATGTGAAGTCAAGTGGGCCTTAGAAAGCATCATTACGAACAAAGCTAGTGGAGGTGATGGAATTCTAGTTGAGCTCTTTCAAAGCCTGAAAGATAATGCTGTGAAAGTGCTGCACTCAATATGCCAGCAAATTTGGAAAACTCAGCAGTGGCCACAGGACTGGAAAATGTCAGTTTTCATTCCAATCCCAAAGAAAGGCAATGCCAAAGAATGCTCAAACTACCACACAATTGCACTCATCTCACAGGCTAGTAAAGTAATGGTCAAAATTCTCCAAGCCAGGCTTCAGCAATACGTGAACCATGAAATTCCTGATGTTCAAGCTGGTTTTAGAAAAGGCAGAGGAACCAGAGATCAAATTGCCAACATCTGCTGGATCATCGAAAAAGCAAGAGAGTTTCAGAAAAACATCTATTTCTGCTTTATTGACTATGCCAAAGCCTTTGACTGTGTGGATCACAATAAACTGTGGAAAATTCTGAAAGAGATGGGAATACCAGACCACCTGACCTGCCTCTTGAGAAAAATCTGTATGCAGGTCAGGAAGCAACAGTTAGAACTGGACATAGAACAACAGACTGGTTCCAAATAGGAAAAGGAGTACATCAAGGCTATATACTGTCACCCTGCTTATTTAACTTATATGCAGAGTACATCATGAGAAACACTGGACTGGAAGAAGCACAAGCTGGAATCAAGATTGCCGGGAGAAATATCAATAACCTCAGATATGCAGATGACACCACCCTTATAGCCGAAAGTGAAGAAGAACTAAAGAGCCTCTTGATGAAAGTGAAAGAGGAGAGTGAAAAAGTTGGCTTAAAGCTAAACATTCAGAAAACTAAGATCATGGCATCCAGTCCCATCACTTCATGGCAAATAGATGGGGAAACAGTGGAAACAGTGGCTGACTTTATTTTTCTGGGCTCCAAAATCAGTGCAGATGGTGACTGCAGCCATGAAATTAAAAGACGCTT
>NW_011494390.1:688448-707790 GCF_000754665.1 Bison bison bison | reverse complement strand
AAAATCAGTGCAGATGGTGACTGCAGCCATGAAATTAAAAGATGCTTATTCCTTGGAAGGAAAGTTGTGACCAACCTAGATAGCATATTCAAAAGCAGAGACATTACTTTGCCATCAAAGGTCCATCTAGTCAAGGCTATGGTTTTTCCTGTGGTCATGTATGGATGTGAGAGTTGGACTGTGAAGAAGGCTGAGCACCGAAGAATTGATGCTTTTGAACTGTGGTGTTGGAGAAAACTCTTGAGAGTCCCTTGGACTGAAAGGAGATCCAACCGGTCCATTCTGAAGGAGATCAGCCCTGGGTGTTCTTTGGAAGAAATGATGCTAAAGCTGAAACTGCAGTAGCCTGGCCACCTCATGCAAAGAGTTGACTCATTGGAAAAGACTCTGATGCTGGGAGGGATTGCGGGCAGGAAGAGAAGGGGATGACAGAGGATGAGATGGCTGGATGGCATCACTGACTTGATGGACGTGAGTCTGAGTAAACTTCGGGAGTTGGTGATGGACAGGGAGGCCTGGCGTGCTGTGATTCATGGGATCGTAAAGAGTCGGACATGACTGAGCGACTGAACTGAACTGAATTGAATTGCATTTATCAATTAACAGGTGCAGGGCAGCCCATAACTGAGCTACTCATTTAGCAAGAAAATAATACCCTGCAAGCTACATTATTGTAAAACTATGTCAGTTCTTGGAGTTAAGGTAATGTAGATACAATAATTATAATCATCGTTTATTGAGCAACTAGTATGTGCCAGTCATTTGGCTAAGCATGCCACATAAGTTAGTACCTCTACTTAAATCCTACAACAATCTTGCAATTTAGAGATGATCCCCACACTTTACAACTAAGGACATTGAGCCTCTGAGGGGTTTGGTGATTTGGCTAAGTGTGTATAACAGTAAGTTTCCAAGACAGAATATCAACATAGGTCTGTCAGAGAATAAAGCATGTATGCTTAACTATTATGACCTTCCATCAAACAAAGGTGAAAAGCCATGCTCCACATCTTAATCATGAGTTAGAAGCCTAGGGACTTCCCTGGTGGTCCAATGGTTAAGAATCTGCTTTCCAATGCAGGGTACAAGGATTTGATCCCTGGTCAGAGAACTAAGATCCCACATGCCATGGGGCAGCTAAGACTTTACACTGCAACTAGAGAGAAGTCCGCATATTGCAGCTAAAACCTGACACAGCCAAAGAAATAATCTTTAAAAAAAAAAAAAAGAGCTAAAAGAACAAAGTTTAGATGCAGAAATTCTCTGTTTAGACTCAGTTAAGAAATCCTCCTTCATTTTTGCAAGAAATATCTTAAGACTTTTTCACAAACTGGAGTCAACATTGTTTATTATTTACATAACCAACACACATGAGCACTGATGATTAATGCAGTGATGAATAAAAGTTAGCAAAAGCACACAGTACAAATCTAGAGAAAAAGGTGACAGCAAAGCAGCTTCTTATATATAATATTAATTTAGTTCACTAAACACTCAATATTGTTATCTTGATGTGAAGCAAGAAAGTCCCACAGAAAGTGTTGGGATAAATTTTTTTAAATAATGATATAATGCTTATGGAAGGATTTCTTGATGTCATGATATTATTGAATTATCTCTACTTCTCAACAACTAAGAAAATAAATATTGTTCATCTTATTTTACAGAATAGGAAACTTCAGTCCAGTGAAATGTTTATTTTAGAGTCACTCAGTCAAAATTAAGACTTGTACTCCGGTGTACCTACAAAGCCCACAGTATTTTTCTTTTCTGTAAGAAAATTCTTAATGTAAGGTAGAAATGCCCTTGGGCAAAGATACTAGATTCATACATGGCTTAAGGGGTACATCACCTAAAATTACATGAAAAAATAGTATGTATGTATATGTACTTTCTTTCTTGTAGGGGCTCAGACAGTAAAGAATCTGCCTGTAATGCAGGATACCCAGGTTTGATTCCTGGGTCAGGAAGATCCCCTGGAGAAGGGAATGGCAACCCACCCTGATATGAAGATTCATAACAATTTTAAATAGATCCCAAAGAATTCTGGGACTCAAAATATCACAGTAACCCTAGCTTTCTCTCTGCTATATCCCTGCTTGCAGAAAAGAGAAGTAACTCTCTGAACCATGCAAACATTGGAAAGGAATTTCAGAACCATTCTCTACAAAAGGCTGTGGTTTTATCTGGAATCAGGAAGTAGTGCTAAAGGAGGTGAAAGACACACTGTTAAAAGTGAGAGGATGGGATTTGCTTTTAAGGTGAGAGCTGAAGAAGGGGTCAGAGAGAGAGCAGGAAGTGAGAGGAATATACAGGCAAAGATTTAAAATCTCTACAGCAGGAGGAGCAGGGAGAGAATCAGAAAAGACAAACTTTGGAACAGAAGCAAAAACAGGCAATAGCCCAGTATTATGAGAGGTACAAATCAAAGTGAAAGTGTTGGTCATTCAGTCGTATAAGGCTCTTTTCGAACCCATGGACTGCAGCCTGCCAGGCTCCTCTGTCCATGGAATTCTCCAGGCAAGAATACTGGAATGGGTTGCCATTCCTTTCTTCAAGGGATCTTTCTGACCCAGGGATCAAACCCCGGTCTCCTGCATTGCAGGAAGATTCTTTATCTTCTGAACCACAAGGGAAGTCCCACAAGTCAAAGAACATCATGAAAAAATAAAAAGAGTGCTGAGAATTAAAAGCAGTGTCGGGAATCTCCAGAAAGATTAGCAAAACCCTAAAATGAATATTGAGGCACTGCAGAGCACTCATATTTCATAAGCTTCAACAAGGTGTAAAGGCATTTTCTACTTAGTATGTGAGAAGGGGAAAGGATGAGATAAACTGATAACATTTGTGTACCTTTGACAATAATATATGTGCATCTTTGTGTATTAGAATTATTGCTTTAAGGAACTAGGGTTAGTTGAAGTATTAGGGCATGCCCAACTCTTTGTGACCCCATGGACTATACAGTCCATGAAATACTCCAGGCCAGAATACCAGAGTGGATAGCCTTTTCCTTCTCCAGGGGATCTTCCCAACCCAGAGATCGAACCCAGGTCTCCAGCATTGCAGCAGATTCTTTACCAGCTGAGCCACCAGGGAAGCCCAAATAGGGCAATAGGTATTAATAAATACTCATTACAATGATTATTTATAATTGACAAAGCACTTTAAAATACTACCTCATTGGATTCCCATAGCAAACCCCAAACCTCAGCTCTCATCTCACTCTCCTCCCACACAAATAAATATCATTGTCTTCCAAATCCTGTGTTCCACTCGTAAATCTGCTTCCCCTCAAGGGTAGATGTTCTGCACCACTTTCTAGATCAATCCTATTTTGAGGTAGAAAGTTCTTTCATTGTTTCAGCTTCTTTACCCACTGACTTTACCCTGAAATCAACAGAAAAAAAGCCCTAGAGCAACATTCCAGACTTCTAGGGTATTTTCTAAGGTATTCATCCTAAGGTGTACCATTGGGATAAGAGATTCTTATCTCATATACCTTGATAGGCTTCTGCATCCATCTTTAGTACTGAAAGATTGATTGCAACTGTCTGTCTAGGTTCTGAATGATACAGCTTTATTCTTGCAAAATTCTATTTCACCTGTGGGAACCCTGCCTCTACCCTAGACCAGTGTTTGGACTCTCCCTTCACTGTTTGTGACTTCCTCTCCTGCTAACTGCTTACCTGTCTGGGCTTCTTGTTGTGTTTCTGTTGGAACCTCCTTCCACAATAAGGGTTCCCAATCCTCAGACCATGGGCTGGTAGGGGTCCACTGCCTGTTAGGAACCAGGTTGCACAGCAGAAGGTGAGTGGTGGGAAAGCTAATGAAGCTTCATCTCTATTTACAGCCTGAATTCCTCCTCCTGTCAGATCAGTAGTGGCATTAAATTCTCATAGGACTGTGAATCCTACTGTGAACTAAAAATGTGAGGGATCTAGGCTGCACACTCCTTATGAGAATCTAATGTCTGATGATCTGATCTTGCATTATGGCCAGTTGTATAATTATTTCATTATATAGCACAATGTAATAACAGAATTAAAATGCACTATAAATGTAATGCTCTTAAATCATCTTGAAACCATCCCTGCCACTCTGGTCCATGGAAATTGTCTTCCATGAACCCGTCCCTGGTGCCAAAACAGGTTGTTGACCACTGTTCTACAACACTCTGTTACAGACTGTCTGATGAAGTCCAGTAACTTTGTTAACCTTAGGGCATCACCCTTGTGCCACCAGCCTGGACTCTCAAAGAGGCCTCAGAATCTAGATAAGTTTCTTCAATACTCAGGCTGCCTTGGAGCTAACAATTAAAAAGGAAAATGGGAGGTGAATCAGGGTGGTGGTGCTCAAGTGCAGTACAGACAAAGTAAAAATGAGGAGAGGCTTAAAATGAATATTTGGAAATACATGTTGCTAGACACATCTAGTTACTAGGAGACATGTTGCTAGTTACGTGGAGACATTCCACAGAAGCAAAGGGAAATCACCCTGAAAGGTTTTAGAAATGGTGATTTTGGAGTTTTGGTTCCAACCAATGTTGCGGCACGTGGGTTAGACATCCCCGAGGTTGATCTGGTTGTTCAAAGTTCTCCACCAAAGGATGATGAATCCTACATTCATCCTTCTGGGTGAACAGGTAGAGCTGGGAGAACTGGGGTTTGCATCTGCTTTTACCAGCACAAAGAATAATATCAGTTAGTCCAAGTGGAGCAAAAAGCGGGAATTAAATTTAAATGAATAGGTGTTCCTTCTGCAACGAGATAATAAAAGCTTCTAGCAAAGATGCCATCAGGCTCTTGGACTCTGTGCCTCCCGCTGCAGATCAGTCACTTCAAGCAATCAGCCGAGAAGCTGATTGAGGAGAAGGGAGCTGTCGAAGCCCTGGCAGCAGCCCTGGCCCACATTTCCGGTGCCACATCGGTAGCCCAGCGCTCCTTGATCAACTCAGAAGCGAGCTTTGTGACCATGATCTTGTGGTGCTCAATTGAAATGCCAAACATTAGTTATACTTGGAAAGAACTTAAAGAGCAGCTGGGTGAGGATATTGATTCCAAAGTGAAGGGAATGGTCTTTCTCAAAGGAAAGCAGGGTGTTTGCTTTGATATCCCTACTGCATCAGTAACAGAAGTACAGGAAAATTGGCATGATTCACAGCGCTGGCAGCTTTCTGTGGCCACGGAGCAACCAGAGCTAGAAGGTCCATGGGAAGGATATCACAACTTCCGAGGACAGCGGGAAGGCAATCGAGGCTTCAGGGGACAGCACGAGGGCAACCAAGGTGTCAGGGGACAGTGGGAAAGAAGTAGAAGCTTCCAAGGACAGCAATCAGGAGGTGGCAACAAAAGTAACAGACTCCAAAACAAAGGCCAGAAGCGGAGTTTTAATAAAGCATTTGGACAGTAACTTGAAGTAGAGGATTTATTTGGCAAAAACAGAACTATTTTCAGCAATGTGGAACTGAAGATTATATTTCATACAAAGTTTAAAGCACATTGTATTTCCTTCCTGACCACTTGCCCAGTCCCCATCTCTTCGAGAGAGAAAAGCTTCATCTAAATTATTTCATCTGATTGATGACTGTCATTTATAACTTTATTGCTACTTCCGTCTTGGGTATTCCTTTGGAAAAGGTGTATGGATTCATTACATATTCTAATGTATTGTTTATATATTATAAGATAAAGTCAAGCACGTATCTGCTGATACTTTTTAAGTTGACCTGTCTTTATACTTAGAAATGTCTTTTAATAGTAGGCTTCCCTGGTGGCTCAGATGGTAAAGACTCTCTTACAATGCAGGATCCCTGGGTCTGGAAGATCCCCTGGAGAAGGAAATGGCAACCGACTCCAGTAGTCTTGTCTGGAGAATTCCATGAACAGAGGAGCTTGGCAGGCCACAGTCCATGGGGTTGCAAAGAGTCAGGCATCACTGAGCAACTGTCACGTAGACACACCTTATTGCAGGTGCTGGCACAATTCATTTGCTTATCAAACCCTCTTTTTCCTGATCACAATAAGAAACTTGGTCATTGCCAATGTCTAAGTTAAACTGTGAATGTTGAACAAGTTGTGATTTTTGTTTACACATTATTTTTGGACAAATAGCTTATTTATTCATGAAATATTCAAAAAGTTATACTTTTTAAATAGAAGAAACGTTGGCACAGTTCTCCCCTTCAGCCCAGGCAGTCTTTCTGTGACTGTTTTCTCCTTTTCTCCATTTCTCTGTATTCATGCCACAAGCCAGAGGAGACAGTCAGCTTCCTCTATGTCAAACAGAGAAAACAGCAGAGTTTGAATTTCCTGACAACATCTACTGTCAAAATACAGAAATCTGTAACCCTACTAGTTAAGGATTTATCAAATAGTTAACAAAGAAGATTATAAACTAGTGCTTCACTAAGGTTGTAACTGAAAGTGAGTTATTGTCTATCTAATTAATTCTGTTTGGTTTCCCTGTGGCTCAGTGGTAAAGAATCCACCTGCTAATGCAGAAGACATGGATTCAGTCTCTGAGTTGGGAAGATACCCTGGAGAAGGAAACGGCAACCCACTGCAGTATTCTTGTCTGGGAAATCCCATGAACAGAGAGAGGAGCCTGGCGAGCTACAGCCCATGGAGGCCCAAGAGTGTCTGAGGTGACTTAGCACCTAAAGCAACAGCAGTTAGTGAGGCTGTCATTTTAATACTTAGACCAAATTATTATACATACTATTAAACTATTAATATCACTAAGAACTCCAGTGGTCTATAAATTCATCTCTACTTTGTTCACTGATCTAGAAGCCTTTTCCAGTCTGAGAAGTTTCTATTCAGTGGTTTTGGTTTTGGTTTAGCCTTTAGCAGAAGGCTAAAGTTATGCTGAAACTCCAGTACTTTGGCCACCTCATGCGAAGAGTTGACTCATTGGAAAAGACTCTGATGCTGGGAGGTATTGGGGGCAGGAGGAGAAGGGGACGACAGAGGATGAGATGGCTAGATGGCATCAGCGACTCGATGGATGTGAGTCTGAGTGAACTCCGGGAGTTGGTGATGGACAGGGAGGCCTGGCGTGCTGCGATTTATGGGGTTGCAAAGAGTCGGACACAACTGAGCGAGTGAACTGACTGAACTAAAAGTTATGTCAGGGCTTACTGTTTGGTTGTTCTTCCACTTTGAACTTAGAAAGAAAAGCATGAATTGTTTCCATCAATTCTCAAGAACACTAGTCTAAGTATCCAAAATTGTATTTTTGGTGGCAATTTTTTAGTTGTACTTACAATTTAATTTATTTCCTTTTAGTTTCCTTACCTGAGGTAAGATAAAATTGTTATTCCCATGTGGAATATATCAAATTTTTAATAATTCCCATGAAAATGAACTTCCTAAGATTATCTTTTTATCAATAGTTAAATTATTTTATGTTTTTAATTGGACTCTTAAGTCACAGCCTCTAGCTTCCCAGAATTGTAATGGTGTTGAATTAATTTAAAGAGACTCAGAGGAACCAGATATGGAAAGCTGTCACCATGATAATTTAGTTTTATGATTAAATCATGGAAAACACTGTAGAATTCTGAAGAGATTTTTAACCCTTCTATTTTGAAAAGGGTGTCATTCAGTTTGTTGGTCTCAAAAGGTCTGAATCTTTGGAGAGATTTCTAAGCCTATAGAAAATTCAATAAAATAAATGTCACAATAAAAGTAATGGAGACAACCACATTAAATACACACCCAATTTACAATCTACAAATTAAAATAACCAAATACATACACCCACACACATGCAAGTAAGCACATGCATACAATAAGCTACAGTACAAGAATCAATGGTAATACAGCGATATTTGAGAACTTTCTATATGCTTTGCATAATAAGTAACTGGGATATTTTAGAGGGGGCAAAGTACTTTGTTAGAATATTTAAATATTCAATTTATAGCAAATACTTTAAATGTTTTGATAGTAAGAGTTCTTAATATTCTTTTTTCCAAGAATATTCTCTGAGAACAAAGAAACTAATATTTGTGAGCAGCTGACTGCTAAGAAGGCAAAAACTGATTTGACACTGAAGAAATTCTTTTCAGATTGCAAACAAAAGCAAGTACATGGGACCTATCAAAGTACCATGCAGTGACACACACAAATAAAAATGACTTTGTTTGAAAATATTTGTGGAAAATTAGATAAAGGGTATATGGGATCTCTCCTTATTATCTCTCAAAACTGCATGTGAACCAACAGTTATATCATAATACACAATTTAAAAGTATGTGTTATCCAATGGTAATATCTTTTTTGCCATCTGTATGTTGCTTAATGCATTGACATACACTGAAGTATTTAAATTATATGTACTTGACAATGAAAGAGATCCTACTCTAATCTTGTGTTTATGTTGGCATTTTTAGGGTAATTGACTCAAAGCCAACTCAGTATTAATTTTTAATTGTAGTGGGTGGGTGGGGGCTCTGTATGGAGATAGAGGGCTATTTCACTGCATTTGTTAAATTAATTCATGATGTTAGTTTTCTTTTTTTTTTTTTTTTTTTTGTAAACTGTAGGAAAATGGAGGAGGAAAAAAAAAATCCCTTCTTTAAATACATCAGTCATAAGAACTGGGTAAAGGAGAATGAAGCTTTTTTATTTGATGGGATGAGAAAGCTAATAATGTATGACAGTAAAAAGGCAGAGGCTTTTAACGCTTTTTTTAACCTTACAAAAAAGGTCAACTCTGATCTCGAAATGAGAAGAACAGCCAACATATGGGAAAGAAGGGCAAAAAGCCAAGTGGAAAGTGAGAAGGAGCTGGGGACGAACACACTCACATGGCGGACTCCAGTCCCTGCCACTGGCAGCCCAAGACTCTCAAGGTGTGGGCTCGTCATCTCTGGATTAACTTAGTTTGTATCACAGCGTGAGGGGAGGGCCAAGTGAAAGACTGGCAAATTTACCAAGACCAGGAAAGAGACAATGCTTTATCTTGATTTAGACAGAGAGGAAAGGAAAAATTCTGCAACCAGCCTGCTAGATTCATTTTTGATGAAAAAAGTGTTAAATGAATATTTCTGCTTCCAACTCAATGGTTAATGCACTTAATCTATAAAAGCATTTCACAATGTTTATTAAAGGCCTACTCTGTGACCAGCACTGACATGGGATAGAGCCCTCATTTTGCAGATATGAATTCTGAGAGGAAAAGAAAATTGCTTGAGATAAAATAGTCCATAAGAGCTGGCCTAGATTTGAATTCAGACCAACAGACTCCAAAACTCTTGTCTTTTCTGCCAGAGAAACCAGCCCTGATGACTTTTGCTTTTGTTAGGGTCTTTAACAAAAACAGTGTCAAGTTTGCTTAAAATGAAAAAGCAAGTTTACTCTTTTTTAACTCCAAAGCTAATAGCTTGCCTTAAATCATCCTGTCATACAGTAAGAGCCCCCAAGAAGACAGCTCAATGAATCATCATGCTACAAGAAAAAAAAAATGTGATAGAGGCTGTGTTGTGCTCTAGTTCACAAGAAGGGTAGGATTCCTGCCCCTGCCACTTACTAGCTGGTGATCAAGGGCAAATTACACAACCTCTCTGAACTTTGGCTTCATTATATGATAAATGAGGATAATAGTGGGTTGGCCAAAATGTTCACTTGGATTTTAATACAATGTGCTCAGTAAATATTAGCTATTTTCTATATGATCATAAATAAGTTGATAATATAATATTGAACAAATAGGTATAATATTTGCCAACTAGTTAATGGATTATAATATCCTCATATACAGCTCTGTAAATGTTGCTAATGAGATATGATTGATTTTTAATAAAGACAATAAGTTTAAGTACCTGACACTGTACTATTTAGATACTTAGATTTCAAGTTGATAGAAACAACTCAATACCTTTTATTGTGCATGACTTTCCAACTATCACAATATTATTTACTCTTAGAAATCAAATGTTTATACAAATGAGACTTCTCTTTTATACTGTAAGACTTTTACCCTTTTATAGCCTCTTTCTCTCCTGATCCAACTCATGTTTGCTTCTCTTCATGTATTCTCTGTCTTAGTAAATGCCAACAACCACCCCAACACTGGAAAATATTCTAGACATCTCCTTTTTCTCTCCACTGAAAAAGACCAGAAATGAGATAATGGGTGTTTAATATTTCCATCTCTACAATCATGATCTTAGCTTATCGCTTTACATCACTTTGCCAACCAAGGCCCATATAGTCAAAGCTATGGTTTTTCCAGTAGTCATGTGTAAATATGAGATGTGGACCATAAAGAAAGCTGAACACCAAAGAATTGATGCTTTCAAATTGTGGTGCTGGAGAAGATTCTTGAGAGTCCCTTGGACTGCAAGGAGATCAAACCAGTCAACCCTAAAGGAAATCAACCCTGAATATTCATTGGACGGACTCTTGCTAAAGCTGAAGTTCCAATACTTTGGTCACCTAATGAGAAGAGCCTACTCATTGGAAAAGACTCTGATTCTGGGAAAGATTGAGGGCAGGAAGAGAAGGGGATGAAAGAAAATGAGATGGGTTGGATAGCATCACCAACTTAATGGACATAAGTTTGAGCAAACTCTGGGAGACAGTGAAGGACAGGGAAGCCTGGCAGCCTGCAGTCCATGGGTCACAGAGAGTTGGACACAACTTAGCCGCTGAACAGCAACACTCTCTGTGCCAAACACACTCCCCAGGCTATCAGGAGGGCTCATTCTAAAAGGCAAACTGATAGGACTTTAGGATTAACAAATACAAACCACTATATATAAAATAGAAAACCAACAAAGACCTACTGTATAGCACAGGGAATTATATTTAATATCTTATAACAAATTATAATGGAAAAGAATCATAAAAAGAATATAGATATACATGTATATCTGAATCAGTTCGCTGTACCACAGAAACTAACACAACATTACAAATCAACTATGCTTCAATTTTAAGAAGTAAATTAAAAGGAAAATTTAATTATGCTACACTTCTGCTTGAATCCTCCCAACGTTCTATTGTTTTGAAGATAAAGTCCAAGAACTTTTGAGTAATACAAAAGCTCTTCATGATCGTCCTTCCAGCTACCCCCCTGGACCTCACCTTCTGCCCTAGCATGATTTATGATTTTTTACATTCTCTCTGCTGTCTCCTGGTCTGCTTCTTCAACCAGTTTACCCGCCTTAGTTGTCCAATAATAGTGAATTCTTCAAAACTCAAGCTGATATATTACCTCCTCCAGCAAGTCTTTCTCAAGTATGGATTAGATGTACATTCTAACAGCTCCATGTATTCTTCCAGTTACATCTAATCTCACATCTCCCTGTAAGTCTGTAAGCAGCAACAACTTAAAGTTGTATCAGAGTATACCACTCTCCTGCTTAAAGCCTTTCAGTGGTTTCTTATTCCAAACAGAATAAATGGAATTTATTCAGAAGGACGCTAAATAGTCCTTCTGTCCGCCTCTTTTACCCACGGATCATTGTGCTTCAATTCACTGTTCATTGGCACCTGTGATAAATGCTCCCAGCTCAACACTATTGCCTTCCTTACAGTTGCCATCCTCATTACCTTGAAAATTTCCACTTGGATATTTGTGCGGCTGACACTTTTTTATCATTCGCATCATCATGTAACTGCCACATTTTTCAGGGGATCTCTCTAACCAACTCCCTAATGTTACTTGCCTTAACCATTCACTCTCTTTTTCATAACAATTATCACTATCTGGGTATATTGCTTCTTTATGTTTCCTTATTTCTATATGTGTTTCATTGTTGGTCTCTCCACCAGAATATAAGCTTTATGTCTTATTTGCTACTGTATATCAATGTCCAGAAAAGTGCTAAATATAAATTTATTTTATAAAATATATAATATATATTTATTTTATAAAATATATAAATATAAAATCTAAATCACTATTTTATCTCCAAGAAGAAATTAAGTACTCACTTATTGAAATCAATTGTGGTCATTAACTATGTCAAATCAACTTGTTATTTATTGTGGAGAACATCCACTACAAGCATGGAAGATTTGCAAATGATGAAAGTATAATTTACCCATAGAAATTTAAGCACTGCGATTAAACAGTTTGCCAAAGTGAGATCATTATATTTTAAGTGCAGAAGCTTAGTGCAGAGGTAGGTACTTAGGGCAGGATGCTAGCTGTTCCCCCAAATCTGTTCTTCCACCCACAGGACATGAACACTTGTGGCTGAAAAGCAGCTGCCTCACCAGGGACTACAGTCCTCAAGCCCTGTGCAGCAAAGCATATTTAGATGACTTCCTTCTAGCCACTGGGAAGTGAATGTTGTTCAGTCGCTCAGTCATGTCTGACTCTTTGCGACCCCGTGGACTGCAGCACGCCAGCCTCCCCGTCCTTCACCGTCTTCTAGAGTTTGCTCAGACTCATGTCCATTGAGTCGGTGATGCCATCCAGGGCTGCATCCTACTACTGAACAGTGTAGAACAAGTAGGTTTGGCTTCCACACTCTCTTCCTCCTGCCTCTAGCAGGAAGCAGATGGAGACAGAAATTCAAGTGATGGCAGAGGCACCAGAGGAAAGAGCCGGCCTAGGTTCACCATGCAGAGAAGAGCCCCAGTGCCCACTGCTCTGTGAAAGACAGTGTGTTAGTTCACTGTAGCTGAGCCATTATCCATTTCGTATACATTTGCTCCGGCACTCTGGCCTACTGACCTGAAATAACACCACATGCGATATGCTAATTTTCACCAGGTTTCCCAAAATTTGTTGAGTCTAAGTTTTCAATTGATGAGTATAAGCCTTATGCCATGAATGTTTCTTAATCTCCCTATAAATGCTCATGACAGAGGGCTGATTCATAAACTTTTAGGAATATTTCCTTAACCTGAAAGCAGAAGGCTCATATCAAGTAAAAAACAAAAAACTATAAAAATCAGGAAAAGAACATTAGCTGAAATCTAAATGAAAAAGAATGTGCAGTTAGATCTGTGTATCCATTTGTATGTAAAGTGTGTTCCTTCTCTGCCTGATGACTGACCATATCAAATATCCACAGCAGAAAATTAGTTCATTCATAAATTGTTTGTTTATATTTTTCCAAATTGTAAGTTTTTAATACAAGACTAACAAAAACTTATAATTTCATTATTTTTTTAAATTTCAAGAGCTTTAGGTTTTACCTGGCTTATCAAGTTTAGCTTTATCTGATATGACCTCTTAATTTATAATCTTTTTGAGAATAAAGGTGTAGAAAAAGAAAAGAGAAAAATTAAGTGAATCTGCAAGAATCTGTATTTGAAGTAACCTATTATCAGATAAAATGTGAGCATAATTTTAATGCTTCTTTAATCTAGTTAGGTCAAAATCACTGCCATATCCTATTCAAATGCACAAGTATTAATTGTCATATAATATTAACTCCTTTTTATGAAAATAACTGATGCTGCAATGTTGGGTCCTTCCTTCGTATTGGGCAGAATGAAGGAAGGGGGATTTTTTTTTTAACTTTTTGTTTAATATTGGAGAATAGTTGATTAACAGTGTTATGACAGTTTCAGGTGGACAGCAAAAGGGCTCAGCCATACATATACATGTATCCATAACTCCAGGAGATGGTGATGGACAGGGAGGCCTGGCGTGCTGCGATTCATGGGGTCACAAAGAGTCGGACACGACCGAGCGACTGAACTGAACTGAACTGATCCTCCCCCAAACTCCCCTCCCATCCAGGCTGCCATATAACATTGAGCAGAGTTCCCTGTACTATACAGTACGTCCTTGATGGTTATCCATTTTAAATATAACAGTGTGTACATGTCGATCCCAAGCTCCCTAACTATCCCTGCCCCCAACTCCTGTCCTCCCCTCCTGGAAACCATAAGTTCAAAGGAATGAGGATTTAGAGAAAGGAGACTGGAGATGGGCTGAGCATATGGTACTATGACACAAACCACCTCTACTTCTGACTACCTTCCCTGTACTAACTTATCTGAAATAATCACCCTCTCTTCCTTCCTCATCACAGCACCAGAAAACTCTCCCCCAAAATACATTCCCAAATTATATGTACCACATTATGTAAGAATTTTGTCATTTATCCTATTAAATTCTAGCTGTGTGGTGCTTTGTTTTGTTTGTTTGTTTTAGCTTTCTATGTCATATCAGGGAATCTGGGATCCACCATGATTTTGTTTCCTATTACTGCAAACTAGGTATAATTTCAAACACTGTACTCAGTATACAAATTTTGTTCAATAATAGAATTATTTGAAGTCCCATGGTGTTTATTATAATTGCTTAATGGACTAGCCTTGTATCTGAAGTCAGTGCTGCTCTGGGAAATTACAGCATTTTCATATTATAATACATATTGATTATTAACCAACGCTAAGTATTTTAATTGATGCTATTTCACGTTATAATTGCTACCCGAATCTATTCACAGAATTTAGATTGTTTTTAAATCTAAAATTGATCTTTATTATTACATTCTCTGTTTGTGACTGTTGTCAGACATCTGCAATTTTTTATATGCAAATAAGTTACTGAATGTGAATTAAAAGGACAATTATAGCAATAACAGAAATTATTTTAAGCAAACTTCAAAGGTTTGTTTGCCTCAGGGGATCAAAATGGTATAATTCTATACTCAGACACATTTATATGAAGATATGGGAGAAAATGCCCTGATGCCTATTGGCATGAATGAGACTTTTACAAATGAGTATCAGTCATGATGCTCAGGTCTGATTTACTTCATATTAATACAGTCTATTTGGAAGGGAAATTTTTAGACATAGTCTCACAATTGGCTTTCAGAAAGACACACCTGATTCTGTTGCCACATGGCTCATCTTTTTTTTTTTTTAATATTTAATTCATTTATTTATTTGGCTGTGGTGGGGTCTTTGCTGCAGCGGTATAGACTTAGTTGCTCCCGAGTATTTGGAATCTTAGTTCCCTGACCAAGGAGGGAACCCAGGCCCCCTGCATTGAAAGAGCAGAGTCTTAACCACTGGACCACAATAGAAGTCCTGTACATGGCTTATCTTGAATGCTCTTTTGAGGTCCAGCTTTGATTTACTAGTTCTCTGGTATGCATACTTTACCAATGCCCAAACCTTGATCACTACCATCTAATTTCTTTAATCTGTGTTCAGCCAGAAGTGCATTACTGAAAATGTCCAGAACCATGGGGACTGGGACTTTTCTAATTCCTTCTCCTAAATTTACACCTAATTTTAACTGATCAATTGATCAATTTTTTAGTACACTTTAGCTGACTCTTTGGAAAAGACCCTGGTGATGGGAAAGCTCGAAGGCAGGAGGAGAAGGGGATGACAGAGGACAAGATGGGTTGGATGGCATCACCGACTCAGTGGACATGAGTCTGAGCAAGCTTCGGGAGATGGTGAAAGACAGGGAAGCCTGGCGTGCTGCAGTCCATGGGGTTTCAGAGTCAGACATGACTGAGACCAACTTCAGGCTGGAGAAGATGGAGGAGATGTTGGCGATCAGAGGTGACTCTGGGTCGCAGCTGGTCAAAAGCAGCAAAGGCGTTTTCACAGACGGAGG
Source organism: Bison bison bison (assembly GCF_000754665.1). Taxonomy (NCBI): domain Eukaryota; kingdom Metazoa; phylum Chordata; class Mammalia; order Artiodactyla; family Bovidae; genus Bison; species Bison bison. Next base: position 692,232 of record NW_011494390.1, on the reverse strand, counting down.
CTCAGATCTTGCTGGAAATCAGGGGGCGGAATCTCCACAGCCAAGGGCTTCTGAAAATCTCCTACCTTGAGTGAGGAAGAACCCCGAGCACTGGCCTTCCTGGAGACCTGAACATGAATGGGCCCCGAGGGCAGAGTGTACAGCCTGCGGACCCCCTCCCCACCCCACGGCTTCAACACGGAGCTACACTGCGCATGTGCAACTGCTACTGGACGTGGTTAACTGGAACACAGTAAAATTACTCAGATACCACATATTAACTGGTGGGTGTATTTCCCAGAAATCCTGAGTGTCAATTTGGAAACTTAATTGATATACTTGGTTCATTTAGTATTGATGATATTTGAAAACGCTGAGACTTAACAGAAAAAAAAAGTGTGTATGTATAAATATATATATAGATATATATTCTGTGTTGAGAGACACTAGCAATTAAATAAGTGTGATAGAATGTAACAAATCTTAAAAATAGGCAAAACCATATAATAAAATGGGAACAACAAGAAGAAACTAACATTAATTTTGTCAGGGCCATAAAAAAACCCGGCAGGAAGAATTTTTTTCTTCAGTGACTTGACATTTGACTCAGAAGGTACTTAGAATTTGAGCAGGAAGTAAAAACCAAGATGATGAGAAGAGATGAGGTCAAGTCATTTCGGATAAAGGCAATAGGAAGGTGCAGAGAAATAGCATACTGGGGAAATACCATTGGGTGGATAGGGGCTGGGGTCGAGGAGAAAAGTGATTGAAAATGAGGCCAAAAGGGGAAGCCCAAGGTGCCTAGCTGTGAGCACCATTTGCCATGCTGAGGAGTCCTCCCTTCACCATTTAATAGGAAGCATTAAATGCATTCTGAATTTCAGAAAAGAAATACAATGATGTTGTAGAGAATGAACTGAGGGAGGGCAACTAGAAACACCATATAACAAGGTGTTCATTCATCTTTATTCAACAAAGCAATATTTACCAAGCGTTTGTTAGGAACCAGACATAAAGCTGGGTACTGGGGTGAAGTGCTACTTTGTTTCGGTCGTGTCTTTTTGTGACCCCATGGACTGTAGCCTGCCAGGCTCCTCTGTCCATGGGCTTCTCGGGGCAAGAATACTGGAGTGGGTTGCCATGCCTTTCTCCAGGGTATCTTCCCAACCCAGGGATCAAATCCATATCTATGTCTCCTGCATTGGCAGACAGGTTCTTTACCACTAGGGCCACATGGGAAGCCCAAAGCTCACTATCTGATGAGGTGGGGGTAGGCTGGGGGAAAATAGTTTAATAAACAACACAATTAAACTATCATATGATTTGGGCTTCAATATAATGTTGATCAAAATAAGAAATGTAAGAACAAATGTAAAACAGATTGGAAGAAAGAATGTATACGTGGAGATTTGCTGAAATTGAATTGCCTGTGGCAAACCTACATAGACCGTGCTGATAGTATTTGGATAGAAGTCCGAAACTTCGATGAGGTATCTGGCCTAGAGATATAGACTTGACTGCCCTTCAATGTGTAAGTGATTGTTGAAGACACAGGTGTGGATGAGATCACCTAAAATGGTAGATAGAATTACAAGCAAATAAAGAACAGAATCATTAGAATCTTTTCAAAGTATAAAGTCTATTGTAGTATTTGTTCAAAATATTCACTGCCCTTTCCTACTGGTTGTGTGTCTACCCAATGTATTCCTTCTGGGTCTGTCCCTGAGGGAAAATTATAATGCCTAATTCATTAATGTAAAGCTGGACCTTATGATTGTCTTCAGCCAATGAAATGCAAGCAAAAAGAACATTAACCCCTTCTGTGCAAAACTTTTAAAAGCTTGTAACATATTTCTTCTCTCTTTCTTCCTCCTGGGCCTCAATATCAGAAATCAGTCCCAGAGTTAAGAACCAAAGGTGTCCGGTGATGACCATGTAACATAAACTGAAGTAAAACTGGTGTTTGGAAGGTCTTTACAATAAAATTAATTTGCCAGAGATGGATAAGACAGGATGAGTAGAAAGCATAATAGATCAAATTAAAAAGATGTTGTAGAAATAAGATTTTGAGATATCCAGGAAGTCTGAAATATAGATTGTGAAATGTTATAAATGAGTCAAAAATGATTGAGATTTTTGAGTGACTGTAAGAAGGTGACTTTGTTATATGAGAAAGGACAGAGAACCCTACTACTACTTTTATATCAGAGCTTGCACTTAAATTCCACTTTGGAACTGGAGGAAGAATAGAGTCAAGATGTTGAAATTTGGATAAATCTGTTAAAGATATCTCTGGTACATTCAGATGGAAATGCCTGCTAGGCAGTGGAATATGTAGACCTGGGGTTCAGAATGGGTTTATGGGCAATATGGGGCCCCTGAGAGACTGCATCCGGTAAGAAAGGGGTTGAAGATACAAATCTGGAGGAAACTCATTTTTAAGGGAAATATGAAAGAAGAAAAATGGAGTAAAATAAACTTCATAAGAATGGTTAGAGAGAGAGAAATGAAACATGAAAAAGTAATATTTAATGTACTCAGCAAAAAGATGTTATAAAAAGTGCACTCGTGTGTGGACTGCTGCAGAGAGGTAAATAAGACTAAAATTTGAGAAGATTATTTATGTTTACAATTAAGAGATACATTAGCATAGAACATTGCCCTAAAAAAGTTCTAAACTCTGTACCTGGGGTGATAACCTCATATCAGAATTACCCTAGGGAATCTCTGAAATTGCCCTTATATCTTGAGGAGTTGGGCTCTGGAAACTCCACAGCAAAGAGTTAAATTGTGTTCCTTTTCTCTTTGAATTTGGGCTGTAGTGTCTTTTCTTCCAGATTGGAAGAGGCCAAAGCCTGATTTGAAGGGGGATTAGAGTAGAGATGAAGAGGTTGTCCTCTCCCATTTTTTGATTTGGAAGGAATAGTTCAGTTTTGAAAGGGTGAATCCACATTTGCAGGCACTGCCTTGAAGCTCCATAACTTTTAAGAGCTAAGCTTCAGGATTGTGGTGGGTGTGGACGCTTGATAGTAATGAGGAGAGAATTGAGTGTAATGAAGTGAAGAAAGCAAGTTCAAGGAAGAGGCCATCTTGTCAAGGGAGTCAAGGTTGAAGGGAGGTCATCTGGAGAATGGGGAGGTTGGGTGTGGTGAACACTTCTGTTGGCAGAAGGAATATTGAAATTGAAGACCCAGGAGAGAAAAGAGATAATTGATGGCAAACGTTTCCCATGTGAGCTAAGAGGGAACTGTACCAAGAATAAACTGAAAGGAAACAGCACATCACAAAGGAGAAAAGAATAGAACCTCTTCCTCTAGAACCTCCACAGAGGGCAGGAGGGACATGTAAATCACTGGGTGTACAAAGAAATCCCATCGTGTCCTTAAGGAAAATTTTTCAAGAGTGATTTGTAAACTCTACGGCACTGAACAAATACTAGTCCCTATTATTATTTTAATTTTCACTTTGGTGAGTTATCAGGAACGTGGTCTGTAGCTTGGGGGCCAGGTCAGAAATGGACTGTCACTTTGAGAGTCACCTGTAGCAGAGTGATAGTTAAGTAAATTGGATTTAAGAGAAATCTCTCAGGTAAGAGTATAAGGAGGGAAGCAGGGAACCACAGACAGTGCATTAAGCTTATGAACTCCGTGGAAACTCATTGAGGACAATCAGGACTAAAGGACGTAGTGCTGATGAGAAGTGGGCAAAATTCTACAGCTTATAGTCACAAAGGGCTATTGTTGACACAAAGTGTCGTCAAAAGGGAGGAAGCCCAATGTTTCAAGCTACAAAGTCAATGACAGTG
>NW_011494390.1:660603-688348 GCF_000754665.1 Bison bison bison | reverse complement strand
CAATGACAGGGCCGCCGCCCCCGCCGCTGCCACAAGCCCCGACTGGGACAGGTACCCTAAGTGTTTGTGGTAAAATGACTGCAGGCTACATTAAGGGCACGGCATTTAGTGAAGAGCAGTCCATTTGGGGGTTGCCAAGAGTCGGACATGACTTAGCGACTGAACAACAACAACAGGCCATTTTGAGAATCCAGGCTTTGCTCCAAGAATCCTGATGATGTCCCAGTTTAAAATGTGGTCAGGCAATGGAGGACTTCCCTGGTGGCTCAGATGGTAAAGCATCTGCCTACAATGCGGGAGACCCAGGTTCAATCCCTGGGTTGGGAAGATCCTCTGGAGAAGGAAATGGCCACCCACTCCAGTACTCTTGCCTGGATAATCCCATGAACAGAGGAGTGTTGTAGGCTACAGTCCATGAGGTTGCAAAGAGTCGGACACAACTGAGTGACTTCATTTCACTTCACTTCAGGCAATAGAGAAAGAAGAAAGCTTCTGGCGAATGTGTGTATCAGACCTTGGTTCTGAGCAGAGGGCCAATGAGGATCACAGCCAGAAAATACAAGGACCAGAGTTTTAATCACAAGAGCAAAAATATAACAGTCAGTTCAGGGAAAGAATCGGAAGAGTAGGAGAACTTGAAGACTCAAGAATTAAACAGGAATAATTAAGGGTGTGAAAATCTTAAATTGAACATCTTGTTCCCCTGAAATGTCCATAGTTGATTCTACCTCATGCCTTCTACCAGACACTTCATTAAGGCTTTGGGTCCCTGGACCACAGGTTTCCTTTGGTCATCATCATGGGTCACAAGTTGATGATCTATAGAATGCTGCTTTCATGGTGTTTGGATTTCCACTACTTGAATGGCTTTCATTCTCACTCTTTAGTGAGTCAGCCTCTAACTTTCTGAGATGCTTTTACCTCTGTTCCATCCTCAGTCCTGCAATGCTGGAACTTCAACTCCTCCAGCACTTGCTGTCCTGTACCGGTTCTTCTCCACATCCCTTAGGCTCTGCACTCATCTACCTTCCCCTTTTCCTTATAAAATAGCGTGTGTTGAGTGTCTACTGTGTGCTTAACCCTGGGCTAAACTCCTTCTGTGTTTTTCCTCCCCCCAAAATTAAGAGGTAAGAAACTAGCGAACTCTGCTTTTTTAGCTCAAACGTTTGTAGAAATTTCCCCAAGTTCATAGAGCCTGGTGGAACCTGGAAGTGAATAAGGTGATCAGTACTCCTGAGGTTGTGTTGGGTATTTATCCTGCTGTATGTCTTTTCTAAATGCTATGGCCTTGGAATTTTCCCTGGTCCAATGGTTAAGAATCTACCTTACAATGCAAGGGACATGGGTTCAATCCCTGGTTAGGGAACTAAGATTCCCACATGCTGCGGGGCAACCAGAGAGGCCCTCACACATCCTAATGAAGAGCCCGTGCACACTACGAAGGCCCAGTGCACCCTCCCGCCAAATTAAATACCCCTTACTTGCATGACACGGGTCTCATGACCAATCTTAGTGCCACCGCTCAAACCAACATCCTTTATTTCCTTTCCTTTTATACTTTTGCACATACCAAGCCAATCCCTAATTCTGAGGCAAACGAGTTGCCTATTTTCATCATGCTTATTTCCAGGCTGCTAAGTGTTGTTGGAGAAAATTAAATAGCTGTGCTGATTGCTTTCATTACATTGTCATGATGTCCCAACCTCAGCCAGGCCTTCGCAAACACTAGCAATCCCTCTGCTCCTCTCTCGACAGCTCTTTCCCATTTCCCAGCATCTGTTCCAAATCTGTTTAGTTTTCCTCGAGTCTACTTTAATTAAAAACATTCTTAACATGGCTTACTAGGCTCTCCAGAATTGGCTCCTTCCCACCTCCCTGCTCTCCCCTAGCACTGTGCTCCCCCTAGCTTTGCTCTTCTCTCTGATACTTTTGATCCTCATGTCTTGTCCCTTTTGGATATTCTCTTTGTCAAGTCTGGGAAGCTTTCTCTTGCTTCTTTGTTTAACTAAGTACTCATCCTTCAATGTTACATCATCTGATGAGCCTTTCCTGACCTCCAAGATTAGCTTAGATCCCACTCTAACATTTTAATATTCTGCACATTTTAATGATTTGTCTGAAGCCAGCCTTCCTCTCTTGGTGGGTAATGATGTACAGATAGTAACAGTGTGTCTCGTTTAACTAGTTGTAACCTCAGCACATGGCATCATGCCCAGCCCTTGAGAAGTGCTTGATACATATTTATATGTAACTGGAATTGAAATGTTGGCATTAATAATCATATGTATTATTTTTTTACCCACAGACTGAAGAGACCTGGAGTATCTTGGTTGCATACAATCTTTGAAGGTATAAAAGGTACCTACAATCGAGGTTTTTCATGCTGACAATAAGCTGGATAAGAAGAGCTTCTCTGATAAAATATAAGACATGAGAAGGTAAAGAGCAAGTGGGGTCTGTGGAAATATGACTCTCTTGGTCTTGATCTTAAAGGAACAGAGATGTTTTGTAGAGCGGTCTATAACAGGGGTCCCCAACCTCTGGAACTGGGCTGCACAGCAGGAAGTATGCAGCAGGTAAGGAAGCTTCATCTGTATTTACAGCCACTTTCCAGCACTTGCATTACACCTGAGCTCCACCTCCTGTCAGATCAGCAGCATAATAAATGTAATGTGCTCGAATAATCCCCAAACCAACACCCACCCCCCAACTCCCAGTCCATGGAAAAATTGTCTTCCATGAAACTCATCCCTGTGCCAAAAATGTTGGAAACCATCATTGGTCTATAAGACCATATCCTTTGTTCAAAGACAGACCAAGAATTAGGAAATCAAAATAGAAAATGTCAGCAATTGGGGTGGAAGGTGCTGATAATTTGGATAAATGCTGCATGCTCCACAAATGATCAAGCAAGCTATTGAGGACTGTAGAAGCTGAGGCATGTTTATTTTTACTATTTTCCCTAAGCTTACTTCTATTTTTATATTTTCCTATTTGACATCTTCATCCTCTATCTGGGGGTTGAGGTTTATACTCTTGTGTTACAAACCTGGCCACAAACTATATTAGTAGCCAAAATTGCTGAGCACAGGTACAAGAAGTGAGAAAAAAAGTAGAATTAACAAAGGCAAACAGGTGAGGCAGCAGATGGCCCAGATATGGCAGGTCAATTCTACATTCAGGCCAAATTCAAAACAGGCTGATTTATTCAGTCACTCATTCATTCAAAATGGGAGAATAGAGAAGAAGTATAACTTTGAAAATGCTGAAGGGAGAGGATCAGGATATTGAGCTGTGTCATTCAGAGGACTCTGTCCCATAGCAAGACAGAAGCATGAACAGTTTCTAGTTTTGGACAAATGTGACTGTTTGTGCTTGTCTCTTCACCTCTCCCCAGTGCCTCCCATGTCACTTCTAGACATAAACATTCTTGTGGAAAGAGGTATATCTCTTCTCGGTTTTCATAAAAGCACTGGGCTTAATTCTTAATGGCTTGGACTGCACCTTTCACTTCTCTAAGATGGTATGGAGTCAGTGACACAAGTGTAAAGTCCCAGGTCTGACCACCAAGAAATCAGGAATCACTGTTGTACAGTATACCTTGAAACATGCAAGGTCTTAATTCAAACAAAGCATTAAAAGGTATTCACAAACCTCCTTTTTTAAGAGAAGGCAGTTTATTGATCTAGTGACTACTGACATCACATGTGTTCCTGGAGAAGGATGAAACCCCAGCCACACAACTGGACCCCAAATGGCAACATTTAGCCAAAAAAAAAGATTTTAGAGGACTTTGATCTGGCTTGGGTACTAAGGGTGTATTATTCAGGACTCTTTTTGGCTTCAAGACGCAAGCCAAACTCAAAGTGACTTAAGATGATAAAAAATGTGAAGGCTATTTATTGTTTTGAAGACTGCTGAGTACATAAGAATCGATCATTGGTATGACTGGTTGTAGGGGCTCAAATGATGTCATTAGGATCTGGTCCATTTCAAAGTCTCTGCTCAGCATTCCACAGAGAGAGATCTGGTACCTCCAGCATCACTTCTTGCTGTCAGCAGTCCCAGTGGAAAGAGCTATGTCTTTTCTCAAGTTTCATAAAAGCACTTGACTCCCAATGTTCCAAATTATACCTATATTGAACCTGGCCAGGATCAGGAAACATGCTGAGTGGCTGAGTCCTGCATTACATCCTTACTCTTTCCACTTAAGATATGTCAACCTCATCCACGGTATGGAGAAGATTGAGAATATGGAGAGGCAGTATCCCAAGGAAAAGTGGGTTACTTTTATATGGGAGACCCAGGTTTGATCCCTGGGTCAGGAAGATCCCCTGGAGAAAGGCATGGCTACCCACTCCAGTATTCTTGCTTGGGAAATCCCATGGACAGAGGAGCCTGGTGAGTTACAGTCCACAGAGTAGCAAAGAATCAGACACAATTGAGGGACTAACACTGTATGAATGAAGAGGGGAGGATTCTGAATAGAAGGAATAGACATCCATAATATTGGTGTTCTAAGGAAAGAGATTTTGCCTGAGTCAGAGATGAAAGAGGTCAAGATATTTCTCTGTATTAGTTGGAATGTTTTTGTTGTCGTCATAGTTGTTAGAAGATCCAGAAATCCATCACAAACTAAGTTAAAAAGGAAATCCATTGCCTTATGTAAATCATACATGGAAGACTGGGCTGGTCTCAGGGACTGGATCTAGGGATAAGAACAATTATCAGGACTTTCTACTCTCCACCTCCTTCCCTTATCTCGCCTGTTGGTTTTACTTTCTTCTACCACTGAACTTTTTTCACCTAATGGTAAACATGGTTCCCTGGATCCATTGCTCCACAGTTTCATCAAAAAGAAAAAGGTGTTTTGCTAATCAAAACTAAAATAAGATGTCATCTTACCCTGGTCAGGATGGCCATCATTAAAAGACTACAAAAGACAAATGCTAGCAAGGGGGAAATGAGGACCTTCCTACACTATTTCTGGGAATGTAAATTGTTGTAGCCACTACGAAGAATGGTATGCAGTTTCCTTAAAAACCTAAAAATAGAGTTATCGTATGACTCAGAAACCCCACTATCCCACTCCTGGGCATATATCTGAAAAAGATGAAAACTCTAATTCAAAAAGTTACATGCACTCTAATGTTCATAACTTCCCTGTTGGTTCAGTGGTAAAGAATCTGCCTGTCCATGTAGAAGATGAGGGTTCAACCTCTGGGTAGGGAAGATCCCCTGGAGGAGGAAATGGCAACCCACTCCAGTATTCTTGCCTGGAAATCCCAAGAACAGAGGAGCTTGGTGGGTTACAGTCCATGGGGGTCACAAAGAATCAGACAAAACTTAGCAACTGAACAACAACAGCACACACACACATATATACATATATACACAATGGAATATTGCTCAGTCATAAAAAAGAATGAAATAATGCCATTTGTAGCAATATGAATGGACATGGAAATTATCATAAGTGAAGTAAGAGAAAGACAAATGTCATGATATCACTTATACGTGGAATCTAAAATACGATACAAATGGACTTATTTACAAAACAGAAACAAACTCATAGATCTAGAAAACAAACCAAAGGGATTACCAAAGGGGAAACGGAGGTGGAGGAGGGATAATTTAGGAGTTTGGGATTAGCAGATACAAGCTGCTACATATAAGACAATTAAGCAATAAGATTCTATTGTATAACACAGGGAACTATATTCAGTACCTGAAATAAACCTTAATGGAAAAGAACATGAAAAAGAATATATATGTATATACATATATATATGTGTGTGTGTGTGTATGTAAATATATATATATATATAATTGGATCACTTTGTTGTACAACAAAAACTAACCCAACATTGTAAATTAACTATACTTCAACAAAAATAAGAATAAATTGAAATGTTTTTAAATTTAAAAAAGGACATTTTATTGTCATTTCTAGTCTGAAAGTCTGGGCAAAATTTTTGACCAGCTTGATTCACTTTTTTCTCTCTTAAAAGCATAGTCTACTATCAGAAGCAGAGCAGTTTGCTGTGAAATGATGAAGTCGACAGCATCATTTCTCAAACTTCTTGAGTCATAGACTTCACTGGAAGTCTGGGGAAGTCCAAAAACTCCATCTAAGAAGAGTGCATCTACACCAGAAAATTTAACATATAGGAAAAGAAAGCTATGATATTTAAATGCAGTTATTGAAATGTTTTAAAAACAAATTATGATAAGTAAAATATATGCTTCATTATGAATGCATTAAATAATAATATATAGTAACAGACCTAACTACCACTTCATATAAATATGAAAATATCTGTGATTTATTATGCTAATATTACATGTGATTTATTGTATGCATTCAAATTTGAACAAAATTAAAAATTTGAGTTTGGAGTTAGTGAAAATAAAGTGATAATTTTCCCACCCAAGTTATCACTCCCTCTAAATCCTATTCAGAATCACTGAAGCTGCCACACTAGAGGGTGAGTGAGGCAATAGTTTGAAAGAAGGTTAATTAAGAGGGGATATTAGGAGCTACTGGATCAGGGTTATCCATCTTCACCTGGACAATTTTATACCAGGGCCCATGCTAAGATTTGTTCTCATAAGAAATGCAGTTTCACTAATGTTATAGTAACTGCAGTTGGGGAATTACATTGGGCTGGTTGCTTTCACTGACCTAGTTATTCCCTGTGTGTCTCACCTTAAAAGTGAGATAATTTGTGATGTCACTCTATTGAGAATAGGTTGTTTTTCACACCTACACTTTGATTTGAGTTGAAAATTCCTAAGTGGGTAGCTCGGCTCATGTTTAGCACTAAGCCTGAATACCAGAACTTAATGTGTTAAAAAAAACAGTTATTTTCCAGTGGAAGATGAGGCATTCTCCATGTTTCAATGGCCAACCTAGAGTATGGAAACACAGACCAGAGACACATGAACAAAGTCCATAAGATTATTTCTGTAAATTTTTATTGCAATATAGTTGATTTATAAGGTTGTGTTAGTTTCAGGTGTACTGCAAAGTGATTCACTTATAAATACACACACACACACATGTATATATATATTATTTTTTAGATTCTTTTCCAATATAGGTTATTGCAAGATATTGAGTATAGTTCCTTGTGTTGCACAATAGGTCCTTGTTGGTTGCTTATTTTATACATAGTAGTCTGTATGTTTCGGAGAAGGCAATGGCGCCCCACTCCAGTACTCTTGCCTGTAAAGTCCCATGGATGGAGGAGCCTGGTGGGCTGCAGTCCATGGGGTCGCTAAGAGTCAGACACCACTGAGCGACTTCACTTTCACTTTTCACTTTCATGCATCGGAGAAGGAAATGGAAACCCACTCCAGTGTTCTTGCCTGGAGAATCCCAGGGACGGGGGAGCCTGGTGGGCTGCCGTCTCTGGGGTCGCACAGAGTCGGATATGACTGAAGCGACTTAGCAACAACAGCAGCAGTCTGTATGTTTAAGTCCCAAACTCCTAATTTATCCCTCCCTGTTCCCCTTTTCCCCTTTGGTAACCATAAATTTGTTTTCTAGATCTGTGAGTCTATTTTGCTTTGGAAATAAGTTCATTTGAATCTTTTTTTTTTTTAGATTCCACATATAAGTGATATCATGTTTATATTTGTCTTTCTCTGTCTGACTCACTTCATTTAGTATGATAATCTCTTTTTCATGGCAAAAGAAGCCATAAATAAAACGAAGGGCAACCTATTGAATGGGAGAAAATATTTAAGGATTAATTCCAAAATATACAAGCAGCTCATACAGCTCAATATAAAATTAAAAAAAAAAAAAAAAAACTCAAAAAATGGGCAGAAGATCTAAATAGATATTTCTCTAAAGAAGACATCCAGATGGCCGAAAGGCACATGAAAAGATGCTCAACTTCGTTAATTATCTAGAAGTGCAAATCAAAAGTACAATGAGGTATCACCTCTCAGGGATCAGAATGGCCATCTGATCATCATCAACATGTCTACAAGCAATAAATACTGAAGAAGGTGTGGAGAAAAGGGAACCCTCTTACACTGTGAGTGGGAATGTAAATTGCTACAGCCACTACAGAGAACAGTCTGGAGGTTCCTTAAAAAACTAAAAACAGACTTGCCATATGATCCAGCAGTCCCACTCCTGGGCATACATCTGCAGAAAACCATACTTTGAAAAGTCCTTAGGTTTACCTCTAGCACCAGCAGACCTTGGTAAGAACTAACTATGACGAGTCAAAATCTCTACTTCAAGAAGCTAATGATTTTTAATTTTTTTGCCTATTTATCTTTTCTTTCTTTCAGAGTATTTTAAAATTATTTTAAGACTTCAGGCTTCTTCGGCTGTGCTAAAAACTACCAAGGGAATTATCTATGATGGGACAAAACTTTTGAAGAGTAGTGAGGAATGAGGCAGTGGAAACTGGCACTGGCAGCCATCATAATTTATGTGTCATAAGTGGTTCAGGAAATAGATTAAAGCTCCTTGATCAGCCACTCCTTGCTAATTGGCGATCTCTTTTCAGTGTTAAACCTTGGAGCTTTCGAGTGGATTTCAATAAGAAAACATTTAGTAAAGCATTAGTCAGACTACTGTGAACTCAGTTGGAGACAGAGCCAAAAAATCAAATCCAACACAAACTATTATGAGTCAAACCTTACAGAAGACATCTTATATATATTATCTTATTTAATCCTCTCTCAAACCTTGTGAAACAGCTACCATTGTTTCCATTTTACAAGTGAGAAAACTGCGACTCAGAGAAGGCGAGTAATTTATTGAAGATCACACAGCTGGTGAGCAACAGAGTGAGTAAGGAATGCCTCATAACAAATCTAGTACTTGTCTTTTCCCTTGTAGAGTCTTGCCAGAAAAGCACACTTGTTCACCCAATTATTTCTAGTACCCATTGGCCAGCTTCCCTGGACCCCAGGCAATATGCCAATAGAAAAAAAAAAGACCAGTGTTAGAAACCTGGGAATGGACCTTATGTGACCTCAAAACACATGTGCTTATCTTGCTTTGTGCTAAGAAAAAAGTCAAAATTATTGCAAGAACAAAAGCTTGCAATTTTCCTATGTTCTCACTTGGGCTGTACTCAAAAAATAAATTTTTTAAGTGGTGATTTTAATCACTGGCTTATATTGAGATCAGAAAAGAATTATCTAGTATATCTCCAACTTAACACTGGGAACCATAATAGGAAACGTATGTAAAATATCAATTTTCTCAAAACAAATATTTATCCGTGGGGAGCAAGGGGTGGGTAGGAGAGAATTTAAGCTTTATGTTTGTTGAACTTCAGACTGATAGAACTATTACATAGAAATAAACATAACAATATATCATGATTAGTTATGACAGATTGGCACCACTCTCAAATTAATCCAGACATTTAGACCTTCAAAGCGGGTCACTATTTTTTGGACTACAGCAGCAATTAATAAATCAATCTTATCCCACAGAGTGATTGATTAGCACTTTTCACAAAATGTATAGCAAATGACTGTCTAATCAAAGGAAATAAAACTATTCATAGATCTTCTTTTAATTTGAATTCTCTCCAATTATAAACAGATTTTTCTTTCCTCTGGCCAGATCTAAGTGCATTTAATACTCTATGGATAGTAAAATGTTTCAGACTGACAAAACAGCCACAGCCTGTAACCTCTATTGGAAAAGGCTTTGATTACAGTAAAATTACACAAAAATGTGTCATTAAAAGGCATTGGACAGACATAAAATCTAACCTTTGCAGCTGAAGAATACTTGAGATTCTCTTCATGATCATGCAAGGGGAAATTCTTTGCTATGGAATAGCTATTTTCCTGTTAAGCAGGCTATTTCATCAATGATTTATTCCTGAGATGTAATAGGTCGTTTAAAATGGTGGTTTAAAAGTTGGGCCTTTTTGTTTAATTTTCTCACAGGCGGTTGGTAATTATCATGGTCCCGCAGTTTCTCTGGAATGCCGTGGAGGGTCAGATGGCAATGGAACCCTGCTTTATAGGGTAATTAAGACAGTCGACATGGTTATTAAATACATCATGCTAAGCTAAACTGGAATGCTGTGAAATAAAATCCAAAATCATAAATAAAACTTGGGTATTCCAGCAAAGGGATATATGTGAAAAGGAGGAGCTTTACGCTCTCAGAATTGCAATAAATAGCTCTTGCCCACTCAGACTTACTAAGATCTGACTACCAAAAGCCTCTGGATTTGTCTTTTAGAGAGTGATACTGAAATCAATGCTACAATGCCACATATTTTTGAAGTTCCAATTCCCACTACTTCCTATTACATAAAACAACCTAAAAATGATTTGAAAGGCATCATTTTTTCCTAGATTCCTTATTCCAAAGACCAAATGCTAGAAAAGGTATGATACATTAAGTGATCCAATGTAAGTTTGATATAACTATCAAATGAATTTTAGGCTTAAAAAAAATCAAGATTCTTTCCCTTTATAAGGTCTTTCCAATGACCGCTCATCACTGTATATTCATGCTGCCTTTCAGAATTCATCTGTAACCTGCCTAAGACCATGATGTTATGACCAGAAATCAAAGAAACCAATAACAGGCTATATGAAGGCTTGTTGATGTTGGTAATTCTAAATAGTGGTGATAGGTAAATATTGTCATCAGTCGAGATATGTCTTCCAACGATGTGTCTATCTTGTGGTCATAAGCTTTCAAGAACCAAAGGCTTTGGTAATTTAATTTCTTTCCAGAAAATGTGATGAGTACACAAAAATGCTGGCAAAAGGGCTGGACCAAATGAAAGCAGAAAAAAATTGTCTTTCCAAGCTATAATATGCTGCCTACAAGAGATTTTAAATTATTCTTCCCTTGCGTATCACTTGGAAATTTTTTTTTTTTTTTCTGTATGCATGTTTACAGGCAAATGCACTGGTTTACTAGGCAAAGGAAAAGAACTAGTCTTAAATAGGGGAAATAAATATTTCCAATTCTAGCTGTAAAACTAGAAGCCAAAATGTGTAGTTGACAGGCACAGAGCCAGTTGACTTCAGATCACTAGCCTTTCCTTAAAATCAGTCTTCCTATTTCCACATGGAACACATTTTAAGTTAACAATGTGTAGTTTGGCAAAGGAATTGTTTTTCTTTGGCATGAAACGGTTGTCTCGTTTTTTAAAAATGTATTTTCTGCCTGCTCCTATATACACCGTATGTCAACATTCTCTGGAACTTTACAAACGGTTGTTACATCAGGAAAGTTTTAGATAATTACTTTTTTTTAAGTTTTGTCCAAATAGGAAAAAATATATTTAACACCTTCATACACTTGTACTTATGCCTCATATAATTCTGAACATGGCTAAAATATACCTTGAAATGCATATTGAATGGTGATTGAACTATATAGCATTCTTTGGAAATATAATCCTCTCATAGAAGTCATTTAAATTTTCTTTGATGAGTATTTTTACAGGATATACTGACAATGTACAACCTGAAAATAAATCTGGCCATTTCCTTCTCGTCTCTCCATCGGAGTCTTAAAATTGAGTCATTCTATCCACAATATATTTATAGTGCTGAAAACAGTAGAGTGGAAATGCTAACCCATTCAAATGTTTGCAGGCTCCCCCTCTTCCCCCATTTCTGGCTACTGTCGCAGAAAACTCAAAAGCAGAAATGCAAATTTTCAGACACTGGTTCCACACGAAACAGGACAGACGGCTGCACCAGCTACTGTTGTGAGACCACGTAGGACCACTGCTGCCTCCACATAAAGAAGGCCATTAAGGAGAAGTTGTTTATTTCTGCTTCTGCAGAAATCATAAACACCAACCCCAAGCCTGACAGCGCAAGCTGTGCCGCAGTAAATTCTAGTACTTTGGCTGGCCATTCTAAGCTGCCCAGTAAAAGTTACTGTAGCTAAATCCCATATACATTTCACGAAATAATCCTACTCAGAAGATGGTATCATATTCATGCACAGCAGGGTGTGCAAATGCCTATAAATCACATGTAGAATCTGAAATATCTATTTTAAAAAATCTGTGCAAATTTAACCATGACCCTTTGCCCAGACAATAGGCCTTCATATGCCTTGCAGCTTAGCAGACACCCAGGAATTCTGTTTGGAAGTGATAGCTACTGTCTATGTAATATTTAGGACCTATTCATGAGGCATCTGGCAGGAAATAAAAGGGTTTTCTCCACGAACATATGCTAAAGGATGTGATCCTGTGCCGGCTCCTCCTCTTCTGATTTTTTGCAAATAGCACAACATAAGAGACGTTGTTTCTGGCTGCCCCGCTGCCTGTCATGGCTGTCAGGCGAAATCCCATGAATTATTGCTCTTCCAGATGTAAGAGATTTTCAGGCTGCCTTAAACTGCCTGTGGTTTGTGGTACTGGAGAGGGGAGAAACGAGATTAAACTTCATCTCATCAGTGCAATCTGAAAAGATCACACAGAGGACTAATAATCAGGGCTTTTTCATTCCCGAGCCAGACTTGAGAGCTGTGTGTTTTTGTTTCAAGGTGATGTCACATTAAGCTTGTTGGAAGACAGTGATTAAGGTCAAACAATATTTGAGGAAGATCAAAAATAAAAAAAAAAGAAAGTGTTCAGCCCTCTACTGCTGCTTCCTTATTGCATTTACTTAAAGGGGAAGGACTGATCATTTTCACTGACGGCAAAGAATGGGAAGTGGATCTAGTCCTGTAATTCAAAGTTGTCAGCATTTCTTAACACAAGGTTAATGTGGGAAAAATTAGAAATGTTCCCATAAAATTATAGCTCTCCTGCTCATTGTAATTTAGATGATGGATTCATCACCATCACAAAAAAAAATCAAGTGTCATTTTTTGTTATCTGTAAAGGTCAATTTTGAAGTCTTGATTTTTTTTTTTTTTTATTCTATGGACATGTTATAGGGAGTCTGGAAATATTCATTAAAAAATCAGCAGGTGATAGTAATGCCCACTGATATATAGAGTTTTTAAAAGACATTTCAGTTTGGTTCCCCTCAAAAAAATGCACTCATATACTGTCCCCCATAAGTGGTAAATAGCAGCAGATTCAATAACCCCAGTTACCAACATTTAACTAAAGGTTTTCATAACTGTTTCCAGAATGACTCAGAAAATAAATCACACCCTCTCCCATTATGTACAGTTTGAGTCCTCAGGGAGAAAACTTTTAACTCATTACATTTCCATTCCCTTTGATCAAGTACCACATACAGCACCTGGATATTATAATTTTAAATAATAGTTATGACACAAACTAGGATAATGCTTAAAAACCTACGAATCTCAATATGGTTGCTATTAGTTCTTATCATTTATGGCATGGAGAAATCATGAGTGGTTTTGCGGCATTTTTCTAGAGCTCTATTAGCAAAATATTAATTACAGATCAAGAAAACATGCTTTTGTAAAAACACCTGGAAATAATCAACAAATATATATGTCTTAGATCAGAATATAATTGCCCCAATTCAACCTGTATAACTTTTTCTTTTTTAAGATGTAGCCTGTTTAAGTAATGGGGTAGGCTACCAGATGTAAACCCTCCCAGGCCAGCTTTTTTTTTTTTCCATTTCAGCTCAGGTACCTCACAAAGTTTCTCTAATGGGAGGGATCCCAGTGAAACAGTGATGAAAACCACAGGTACCAGTGGCTTACATGAAAGCATTTATGGCTTTCCATGCATTGCATTATAGCAGAGTGGAAAAAAAAAAAAAAAGCAGCCCTCCATTGAAAATGCATTAATTATTTGACACTGGTTTGCCTCAAAGTCATTTTTTACTATGGGATGCAAGTGAAAAATCACAGCTGAAAAACAGATCATCGTATGTGAGGTAGGCTCACAGGGTCTTTTCTTATGTTCTGTGTGAAGCTGTCTTGAACTGAAACCTATGCTCCTTAAGGATTAAGGGATTGAAAAGAGTGAAGCTGCTGTCATTTAAACCTAGAGATACCCCAGCACAAAGGTGCAAAATGGACTAAGCCAAGCTGACTATTTCCCAGTTCAGTAAAGAAGTAATTTTCCTGTAGAGAGTTTTACACTATTAACATTCCAAAAGTATTATCATCTTTAAAGCAAGTGGTCTTCTCTTGGCTTTTACTATGCATTGAGTATTTGCAAACTTTGAAGAAGTGGACATGGTTTTAAATGATAATTTATGACCTCTGTAAACAACCCTTTATAGATGAGAAATATAAATTTTAAAGAAAAAAAATGCATAAGGATCATCAGTGACTTGCATTTTCTTAGTTAAACTGGTATTTTGTTCATTAAATATTTTGTGGAGTTTGGTATCATATATGCGCTTATTGCTTATTTTTGAGAAAAATACTGATTTCCAAATCAATGAAATTTAAAAGTATTATTTTTCCTTCAAAATAGTGAAAAAAAATCATTTCAGAACAATAGAAAGTCATTTAGTTCCAGGCATCTGTTTCCTTTCATGTGAGTTAAATCAAAATGAAAGTTCAAAAAAGTACTTTATTTATTCATTGATTCAATTCAAAGGTTACTAAGCACCTACTAAGTACCATGCAGTCAGGCACTTCAGATGCAATAGTGCAAAAATAGACGTAATTTTGTCCTCATGTCTAGTGAAGTACACCTATGTTAAATTAATAAGCACGTAGCTATTTCAACTACAGTGGTTACACATGCTGCAAAGGTGTTGCATAGAAAAGAATGGTGGAAATACGGAATTCATGTGAATGTGCTGTTTGTAGACATTTGTGGTTTTATAGCTTGGCCATGAGAATACAATGATTTACCCCAAGTAATGCAACTGACGGGGTTCCCTGGTGGCTCAGTGGTAAAGAATCTGCCTGCAATGCAGGAGACCGGTGTTCTGTCCCTGGGTCAGGAAAATCCCCGGGAGCAGGAAATGGCTACCCACTCTACTATTCTTGCTTGAAGAATTCCATGGACAGAGGAGCCTGGCAAGCTACAGTCCATGGGGTTGAAAAGAGCCTGACACGACTGAATGATTAACACGTTCACTTTTTCTTCAAAGTAACTGAAAGCTTTATTTCTATAGTTTCTAAAAACACACATAAAAACTTTAAACAAAAGATTTGGAAAGGCTGAAATCTTTGTGTGATGATGTCAGAATTCTGGGTTTCATATTTAGTTTCTCTGTTAGGTAGGAAAAATAGTGAGTGAAAGAAGATATTATTTCCAGAATAAGCCATTTCTAAATGGTTCTAACTGATTACATCCATTCTCCCTTTGAAAAGCCATATGGAGAAAATAGATCATCTTAAAATATCAAGCCAAAAATCCTTAGTCACAAAACCTGAATTCTAACTTTTGATTTTTCCGCACATCAATAATCTACTCCAATCTTTCTCAGATATTCAACCCACATTTCTAATCTACTCTTTGTAGGCAGAGTGTAGCATCATTTTCTCACCTTCAATTTGATAATAGATTGGGTATTTCCTATCTTTTCAATCTTTTACCCTCTGGATTTTACTTCTTTTCTTTATGTTGTTACTATTTATTTAGCTAATATTTTGCTACTTATTTTTCATGCCTTCACTAAAGTACAATTAGGTAATGATTTGTTTTATTTGATTAACTTTGGTGAAACCCAATAATATAAAGTATACAGATCATCTGTCTACATAGATCAAAAGAGGCTTGCTTGCTTTTTGTTTGAACCACTCAACCCAGTTCCCTTTATTTTTTCATTTAATTTTTATTTTATACTGAGATATAATTGTTATACAATGTGTTAGTTTTAAGTGTAAGCAAAACGATTCAGTTATACATATACATATATCTATTATTTTTCAAAGTCTTTTCCCATATAGGTTACTAATATTGAGTAGAGTTCCCTGTATTATACAGTTGGTTATCTGTTTTATATATACTAGTGTGTGTATGTTAATCCCAAACTCCTAATTTATCCCTAGCCATACTCCACTTTGGGCTTCCCTTGTGGCTCAGCTGGGAGAGAATCTGCCTGCAATGCAGGAGACCTGGGTTCCGTCCCTGGGTTGGGAAGATCCCCTGGAGAAAGGAAAGGCTACCCACTCCAGTGTTCTGGCCTGGAGAATTCCATGGACTGTATACTCCATGGGGTCCCAAAGAGTCAGACACAACTGAGCAACTTTCACTTTTATATTCCACCTTTCCCCTTTGGTAACCATAAATTTCTTTTTGACAGAGAAAGACAAATATCATATGATACCATTTATATGTGGAATCTAAAAAATGATACAAATGAACTTATTTACAAAACAAAAACAGGCTCACAGACCCTTTAAGTACTTCCAAAGTTTTGTTCCATTCCAGCCATTCTTACCTCTGCTCTTAAATGTAAGTCCTTCACCTTAACTGAGTTCACCTTCACTCAACTTTCAAGTCAAATTACTCATAACTGAAAAATTTTCAGGTATTCTCCCGTGTAACATCCAACATTTACAGAGTTAGTACTATACTTAGTTTTTCAAACATGAGTGATGACTAAAGAGAAAGGTGTAATGAGGTTGAATTTAGGGAGTGGTATTTATTTCAGAGGTTATTTTTTCTGGTAAAAAAGAATAATATATATTTATTGTCTAATAGTTGCCAAAATATGGAAAAATATAAAAAAGTGAAAATAACCTGCAATCAACAAAAGTGATCAAATTAATAGTTTTTACCACTTTAATTTTCCCTATCATATGGCATATATACTGGGGGAAAAAACATTGTTTATTTTTCTTTTGTTAATTTTAAAATAGTTGATGTAGAATTGCATGTTACAAAGTTCTTAGTAGAATGTAAATAAAAATTTACTTAAATGACATTGGCCATTGTCTTCTCTCTAATCATTCTGTTACCTCCCATTACAGTAAAGCTTTTACAAGTTTAACCTGATGCTTTTCATTGCTGAAATTTTTAAGTATTTGAATATTTTGGTAGGAATTGCTCAACCTCTCCCCGCCGTCATTATTTCTGCAAAACTGAAACATTTAGCATTAAAAAAAAAAAAAAAACTTACAATGACCTCCTGACATGGAATAACACCTCTGGTCATTCATTCGTTGTAAAGGAGAGCATGCACATCTACTGTGCATTATTGGGTTGTATATTCGAAAAATCAAAGAAGCAAAAAACAGTGATCATATCCTCAAGAAGCTTATGTGGTCCTTTAATTATTTCCAATATTTCACTGATTAAAAAATTCATTTTAATATTGTATTAGTCACTCAGTTATGTCCTACTCTTTGCGATCCCGTGGACTGTAACCCACCAGGCTCCTCTGTCCATGGGATTTTTCCAGGCAAGAATACTGGAGTGGGTTGACATTTCCTTCTCCAGGGGATCTTCCTGACTCAGGGATTAAACTCAGGTGTCCTGCATTGCAGGCAGACTCTTTAGCATCTGAGATACCAAGGAACCAAGTAAAATCTAAAAAATAAAATGAAAATGTCAAAACTTCGTATCACCTACTATGAAATAAAATGCAGAAACGGGTATTTTATTTAATATTTTAGAAATTCCAGTCCACACTCTTCTATGATTCTGTGAATGTTAAATTGGCTCTGTTAACAGCAAATTGTATTGCATGCTCCTAATGACTTCATACAACTGCTACTCCCTACTACATTCAAGTTATTTTTTTCTGTAAAGAAATAGAATTTTAAAAATCTTACAAATTGTATTTGATGACATACCAAACAAAAGTATGAATATTGAAAAGTATTCCAGTATCTCAAATTTGCATGTGACTGTGGGAGGGAGGGGCAGTTTTCACAGGGGTCTATGGTTTTCCAGCTGTAGATACTACTTTGGTCAAAGCTTTCCACTTAAAACCTTGAAATCCTATCTTGAAGGTTCAGACACCCACTTTAGGAGTAGAAGTAATTCCATTTCTGTACTTCATGTGCCTCTTGAGGCCAGATCTGCCAGTAAATGCTTAATTGGGTTGGAAGATAGTGGATAGTACCAGTTTATCATACAGGCAACTGACACAAAACTTTTTCACTTATCTGAGGTTGGGCTGTGTCTGGGTTCAGAGATGAAAGGTCAGTTCTTTATCCACTAAGTCCCCTAGACATTCCAAAATCCCCAGTACATTACAAATTTGAACAGTTTAAGCTCTCTTAAATAAAGAATCTCTTCTCTGGGTAAAGTATACAGTGTATATAGATACAGTGGAAAAGAAACATGTGAAAGGTCGCAGCCATGACCTTTTAACATCAATAGTTTTATTTATAGCCAGGCTCTTAGTCTATAGGGCTTAATATAAAAGCAAGAAGAAAGACAAAGGTATCTGGTTAGCTTTATAATAGCTATCCAGTTATATAAAATTTGTCTTTTTACTCTTGAGCTGAGAATAAAAAATTATAATTAAAGTGATGGCTGTTTCAAAGTAAAGAATAACATTTCTCAATCATTTTTAATTGGACACATTCCATTTCTCTCTTTACGTGGCCTAAAGGAATCTACAAGGTTTTAAAGAGATTTATTTCTTCATTTGTGTGATTCATTTTTAAAAGACAAAAAATAACATTATTTTATTTTTATTGCTACCTGTCTCTTTGTCACCTATGTGATGTCTTGCTATGTTAAAAGTTACACATACAAGAGTTGTAGATTACAGCAGTTGAAACCCTGTTTCATTGAACTTTAGTAGTTTCGGAAATTTAGCAAACATAGATGCATGCATGTTTTTGGTTTCCAAGATAGTTCTCAAGGACTTTGAAGAAATAAATGTCTAAGGTACATTGAGAAGTTCAGAGAGGTGGGAAAATCCACAGCGGGAGCAAAGTGTGAAACAAAGCTGGAGAACAGGTCATCAAGGGCTCCATGTGACAAGCCAGAGAAGTTGACTTGACCTAAAGGAAGTCTGGAAAGGTTTTATATGGAAGAGAGCCTAATCTTAGTTCTCAACTCTCTTCTTGGATAGTTACAGGAAGTCCCCTACATACAAACCTTCAAGTTGTGAACTTACAAAGCTGTGAACATGTATTCCATCAACATCAGGCATGAGTGAAACTGTTTTCCGTCTTTTACTGTTGACAACCCTTCAGCTCTACCATCTCCCACCACCACTCCCTCCTCCAGTCAGTAGCTCTTCTTGCTTGTTCTCTCGATGCCAGCTCCTGTATGCCAGCTGCTGTACTGTGCTACTGTACTTTTCAAGGTACTGTACTATTAGGCTAAAAATATCTTCTTTGCTTCTGTTTGTTTTGTATGTATTTTTCTGTGATAAGTATCATGAACCTTTTACAGTACACTGCTATACAGCCGATTGTGTTAGTTACCTAAGAGAGTTGTAGATTATAGCAGCTGAAACCATGTTTCATGGAACTTTAGTAGTTTTGGAAATATAGCAAACACAGACATACACATTCTTTTTCTAGTTAAAAGAATATCTGCTTGATCATTGAGTTTTAAAGAGTCCTTAGGTAAACGGCTGCTGTTGAGTGGCTAAGTTGTGTCCTAGTCTTTTGTGGCTCAATGGACTGTAGCCCACCAGGCTTCTCTGCCCATGGGATTTCCCAGGCAAGAAGACTGGAGTAGGTTTGCCATTTCCTCCTCCAGGGGATCTTCCCCACCCAGGAATCGAACCTTTGATCTCCTGCATTGGCAGGCAGATTCTTTACCACTGAATCACCTGGGAAGCCAGTATTTTGGATCTAATAGTGGGTTAAAAACCGAAAGTATCAGAACTGATGAGATACTAAGAATCTTAGAACAGGTAAAAGCCCAGGTTCTGAATCCAGATAGTCCTGGATTTGAGCCTCTAATCAAAGACCCCCTTGATCTGTGGCTTTGACCAGTGGCTGATCATCTTCTGTAAGCCTCCTTTTCTTAAAATGAGAATAATATATAATGTAAAGTGTGAAAAACTGAGGCATTAATGAGTTCATTTATTTAAATGACAGGGCTGGTTTGTAATAAGCATTCACTTCATCTTAATTTTTATTAGTATCATTGAATTAAATTCCATTTGGATAATGGAAGGTTAAGAAAATCAAGGCTATTGACAATATTTAGGCAACCAAATGCAGCATTAGATATCATTGACTATTCTTGTAGTCAATTTACATGTCTCTAATGTTTAATCAGTAAATAGATTGGAAGAAAATTCTAATACATAGAAAGAAGAGCAATGATAAAATACTACTAGTGAAATTCATTTCCTTCAAATGTGACTTCCTTGTGGTCTCCAGAAAGTGACTATTTTAACTTCCCCAAGGAATGAAAGAGAAACATTTGGTCACATTCTCTGCCAGAATTTTGTCAGACTGTATTAGACAATCATTCTGGTGTCATAACAGAATCAGAAATGGTGAAGTTATCAACCCTCCTTTCTCAGATCCTATCATAGAAGATCTAAGCAGCCCCAGAGAATTACTGTTCTCTTTCCACCCTATTCTGAGTTATACTAAGAATGAAAATTGGCTCAGCTGTAGGTTGGCACTTCAGTATCACCAAGACCAAACCCCTTTATCACAAATAATAATTTCTGGCTCATGTCCTCACTTTTTCTTTGCTTCCATTGCTTTCTGTTCTTATTAGTCAATCTAATTATTGAAAGCCTACCATGTTCAAACCCTACATGAGGCCTTCAGGTAAACATCAACAAAGTCAGCCATGGATGAGTCTAGAGCCAAAATAAAGAAGAAAATAAATGAATCAATAAATGCTTCACCTTCAAGGAACTGTTATCTGTTTACATGGTAGAGAATCTGATGGAATCTAGTGTTTAAAGTTGAAGATTTTATGTTGTAGAAGGCAGATGACCAGAGAGGGGCTTAGAGAAAACGTCTTGGTTGTTGCTGATGTTATGTTTCTTGGTCTGGGAATAGATTTCACAGTTGCATTCAGTTTATGAAAAAGTCCTTCATTTGGGGCTTCGCTGGTGGCTCAGTGGTAAAGAATCTGCCTGCCAATGCAGGAGACATGTGTTCAGTCCCTGGACTGGGAAGATCCCACTTTCTGTGCTGCAAGTAAGCCTGTGTGTTACAACTATCAAGCCTGTGCTGTAGAGCCCAGGAGCCACAACTGCTGAGCCCAAGTGCCACACGTCTAAAGCCTGCTCATCCTAGAGCCTGTGCTTGGAAACAAGAGAAGCCACTGCAATGCAGAGAAGGCTACACACAGCAACTCGAGAGTAGCCTCCACTTGCCACAACTAGAGAAAAGCCCAGGCAGCAAAGAAGACTCAACACAGCCAAAAAAAAATAATGATAATAATAATTGAGTTGCACACTTTTATCTGCACTTTTTCCATATACATTGAAGGGAAGTCGCTCAGTTGTGTCCGACTCCTAGCGACCCCATGGACTGCAGCCCACCAGGCTCCTCTCTCCATGGGATTTGTCAGGCAAGAGTACTGGAGTGGGGCGCCATTGCCTTCTCCATCCATATATATTATGCTTCTGTTAAAAATTTTTAAATGATACATAGATTTCTTTTTCCTTTGCATAGAACAGATATTTTACATAGACTAGGCACACATTCTATAGATTTAATAAATATTTTAAAAACTGTATTATAACATAAATGTATAAATAATTAAAAACTAAAAAGTTTCAGTGAAAGTGTTAGTTACTCTGTCATGTCTGACTCTTTGCAACCCCATGAACTGTAGTTTGCCAGGCTCCTCTGTCTATGGAATTCTTCAGGCAAGAATACTGAAGTGTGTTGCCATACCCTCATCCAGGGGATTTTCCTGACACAGGAATCAAACCCACGTCTCCCAAATTGCAGGCAGATTCTTTACAGACTGAGTCTTTGAGGAAGCCCCATCTGTGAACTGAGAACTTCCAGACATACAAGCTGGATTTAGAAAAGGCAGAGGAAACAGAGATTAAATTGCCAATATACACTGGATCATAGAGAAAGCAAGAGAAAAACAGCTTCTGATTCACTGACTACGCTAAAACCTTTGACTGTGTGTATCACAACAAACTGTTGAAAATTCTTAAAGAGATGGGAATACCAGCCCACCCACCCGTCTCCTGAAAAACCTGTATGCAGGTCAAAAAGCAAAGGTTAGAACTGGACGTGGAACAATGGACTAGTTCAAAATTGAAAAAGGAGCTCATCAAGGCTGTATATTATCATCCTGCTTATTTAACTTATATGCAGAATACATCATGCAAAATGCTGGCCTGGATGAATTATAAGCTGTAATTAAGATTGTCGGAAGAAGTACCAACAACCTCAGATATGCAAATGATAGCACTCTAATGGCAGAAAGCAAAGAGAAACTAAAGAGCCTCTTGGTGAGGTTGAAAGAGTAGAGTGAAACAGCTGGCTTAAAACTCAACATTCAAAAAACCAAGATCATGGCAGGTGGTCCCATCTCTTCACGGCAAATAGTTGGGGAGAAAGTGGAAACAGTGACAGATTTTATTTTCTTGGATTCTAAAGTCACTTCAGACAGTGACTGCAGCCACAAAATTAAAAGACATTTGCTCCTTGGAAGAAAAGCTATGACAAACCTAGATGGCACATTAAAAAGCAGAAATCACTTTGCTGACAAAGGTCCATACAGTCAAAGCTTTGGTTTTTCAGTAGCCATGTATGGATGTAAGAGATAGACAAAAATGGCTGAGTGCCAAAGAATTGATGCTTTTGAATTGTTGTGCTTGAAAAGACTCTTGAGAGTCTCTTGGACAGAAAGGAGATCAAACCAGTCAATCCTAGAGGAAATCAACCCTGAATCTTCATTGGAAGGACTGTTGCTGAAGCTGAAACTCCAGTACTTTGGCCACCTGATGTGAAGAGCAAACTCATTGGAAAGACCCTGAGCTGGGAAAGATTGACGGCAGGAGAAGGGACTAACAGAGGACGAGACAGTTGGATAGCATCATCAACACAATGGACATGACTTTGAGCAAACTCTGGGAGACGATGAAGGACAGGGAAGCCTGGTGCGCTGCAGTTCATGGTATCCAAAAGAGTCGAACATGGCTTAGCGACTGAACAACAAAATGTCTTAACTCCTTTCCCAACCATGAAAACAATTCGTGTTTTTGCAAATGAATCTTTATGCTGAATCTTCAGATATGCTTCTATTTGTAATAAGATCATTCTGTCCAAAGCCTCTCAGACTATTCCCACATATTCAAGAGATATTATATTCACCTTGTCATCCTGAAGAGTGCTTTCCACCAGAAAAGTTATCATACTAGTTGCCCTGAAATTCCCACTCGGGTTTCATTTTATTCACCTACCAAGAGCTTACTTAATGATGTCTTGAGCAAACAAGCAATTGCGTTTACTGTATCCTCCTGGTATTACACTATATTAACATCCTTCATTTTTTTTTTTCATGAAAATGTCATCTGTGGGTATGATTTACTTTTTAAAAATGCTCAGTTTCTACTGCTGAATATAAAATACATCCAAGTCATGAAAAAAATATAGAACCAAACCAAACAGACCCTCAAAATTGTTTTAGAATTAATTCCATAGATAGCATATAATTTCCCCAATAAATATAATGCTAAACAATACATAGCAAGTAGTGCTAAATTTACTTCTCTCTGCAGAATTTAATCCTGTTGAATACATGCCCTTTTGAATTATCCTTTAATTTCAAGCCACAAGATTCAGCTTATTCCTTACTCTTCTGAAGCTCACATTCTAGGCTCCTCTATCTCTATCCCTGATGACAAAATAAGATTCCATACCATGTATTAATCTCTGGAAAGTACTTGCTCATCCTTAAGGTTTTGCTCCACAACTCCTTCTAGTCTCTCTGTACGTACTGTCTCTCAAAGTCAACAGATATTGCCATGGTTTTAATAGAATCCCTCTTAGCTTGAACTTTCAAACCCTAGTGGCAGCTAGAAATTTTAACTTGGCAGGTTCCAACCATTCCCGCACAACATATCCAAAACCCAACTGCATGCTCTTCAAATCTGCTTCTCCCCTCCTCCACCTCGTTTCACTGCCCTCAATTAACCCACTAAATTTTCTGTATTGTTTAATTACAGTCACTCTCCTGGATGACTTTTCAATAGCCACCTCATTACACCTTTGCTACACAACTCCACTGTCATCTATTGCCTTCATCTTGGCAAACTCTAACCCTGTACCTCTGCAGTCAAAGTATATATTGTGATGTGCTTTCCTTTTCCTTATTCATTCACTTTTTCATTCAACAGATATTGGTTGAGTAACTGCCCCTGCTGGGCTTTGGATACTCAGAGGCAAAAGGGACACAGACCTTTTTATGAAGAAACACTGTCTCAAGGGGGAACACATTCAAGAATGGCTTATGTTCTGCAGCAGCGAGTTTAAATGCCTTTGTATGTCATCTAAATGTTCTTCATAATCTGGTCTCAACAAACCTCTCCTGCTTCATTGACTGCATTTCCCTAGTGTGTGTCCAGGCACCCAGAACTCCATGGGGCTCTTCAAAGAGCCTTGCCCTTATGCTTTTATTCCCTCAGCCTGAAATGTCCTTCTCAACCTTGTCACTCCAGCGGACTGATTCTGGAACTATTCTTTGGCCTCCTCAGACACTTGGCTGTCTGCTGTACTGAGTAACATCCTGTGCAAATTTAACATTTATCACACTACTTACTAATTATTGATTTTCACTTCTGCCTTTCCTGCTAGATAGTGAGGTGCATGAGAGCAGTGATTGAATCTCCTGTGCCCTTCGGGTTGAATGAGCAATAATCATATACTTGGGAATAAGAAAATGATTAAGAACACAGCCCAGGGAGTCAGACAGCCATGGATATGAATCTCAGCTCCACTGTACAATAACTATGTAGTCTTGAGAATTTACCTGTCTCCTCCAAGCCTCAGTTTCCTTACCCAGTAAGAGGAATAACCACATTTATTTCAAATTGTTCATGTGTAATAATATGCAAATAATAAGAAGAATGCAAATAAGACAATTAAATAAGATAATGGCATCACTGACTCAATGGACATGAGTTTGAGTAAACTCCAGGAGATAATGAGGGACAGGGAAGCCTGGCGTGTTGTAGTTCACGGGGTCACAAAGAGTCAAATATAACTTTGTGATTGAACAAGAGCAACTGTCAGGTATCCTGTCTCATCTATATGAAGCACTTAATAATTTTTAGCTGTTTTTATTATTATGTCTGACTGAAAGTACTGGTGGCATTATGGGCCCCTTCACAATCTACAGCTGTGGTCAGGGGATAAGAAACAAATGATGGAAAGAGGAAAAGGAAGTAACCTTTTAAGAATTCACTCTACATTCATCATACTTTAGGTGTGCTATCTCACTGATACTCCAGCCACTTGTGTGGAATAAGTGTTTATTTGTCTATTGACAAATTAGAAAACCACTCAAAGAGCCTAAGTGACTCATTCAAAGGCACAGAGCTTAGCTTTGAGACACATTGTATTAGTCATTTCCAGCTGCCAAAACAAAATGACATAGATTGGGTGGCTTAAACACAAAAACTTACTTGTCACCATTCTGGAGGCTGGGAAGTCCAAGATTAAGGCGCTGCTGCATTTGATTCCTGTGACAGCCTTCTTCTTGGCTTGTGGATCGTTACCTTTCTGGCTATGCCTTCATGTGGTGACAAAAGAATCTCTGTCTTCCTCTTTTTATAAAGCCACCAATACTAAAGCCCCATTCTTATCATCTTATGATTTTATTTAACCTTAGTGAAAGTGAAAGTGTTAGTCACTCAGCTGTATCTGACTCTTTGCAACCCCATGGAATATAGCCTGCCAGGTTTCTATGTCCATGGAATTCTCCAGGCAATAACACTGAAGTAGGTAACCGTTCCCTTCTCCAGGGGATCTTCCTGACCCAGGGATCGAACCCAGGTCTCCTGCATTGCAGGTGGATACTTTACCATCTGAACCACCACGGAAGCATTATTACTTACCTCCTAAAAGCCTTATCTTCAAATACGGTCACATTGGGTATAGGGCATTGACAAATGAATTTGAGGGGGGGATACAATTTAGTCCATAGCTCTCATGTTCTTTGTGCTAAGTCTCACTGCCATTAACACAAGATGAACCAACATGAACAGAGTCCACTGCTAAAGTCCTTAAAGGCAAGAAGATCTGGATCCTGTTTGCCCTAAAGCTTGAGGCATTTTAGCCATTATCTCTTTATTCCATCTCCTACTACTAGAGTTTCTTGATATTCCATAATATAACTTTTAGCAAAGCAAACAATAAGCCTATGTCATGTGCTACTCACCTAAAAGGAATACCTCTAAGGGACAAATAATTTAAGGCTGAAAACATTCTGGAGCATGAGTTTGAAAACAGTTCTTCAACATAGTCATGGTGGTAGGAGTAGGGGTAGGAAGAAGGGACAGCAGAAACTAGAGTAACAGACTAGAATAGCTCTGAGGAGACTGTGTAGGAAAAAGTGGGGAATCACCCTGGAATGTTCTGGTCTGGTGCTGGTAGAATGGAGCGGAGGTTTGAAGGGAATGAAGGGAAAGTTGAGTCAAAAGGAACACACTGAATGTTCCAAGAATTGCAGATCCTGTGACTGTGACAGAATGAGCAAGAGACACCCACTCAGGCTGGGTGCTCACTCTTCCTCCTACATCTTACTGCCACCCGATCTCCATTCCTTAGAATATGACTTCAGGGGCAAGGCCTCTAAACCATATTGACATTAAAATATAGAATGACTAATGTTGGACCACCCTTTAATATTGAGGGGAAAGGACAATTCCCAGATTGTCTAGGTAAGTATCTCTACTGCTACTGCTAAGTCACTTCAGTCGTGTCCAACTCTGTGTGATCCCATAGACAGCAGCCCACCAGGCTCCCCCGTCCCTGGGATTCTCCAGGCAAGAACACTGGAGTGGGTTGCCATTTCCTTCTCCAATGCATGAAAGTGAAAAGTGAAAGTGAAGTCGCTCAGTTGTGTCCGACTCCTAGCAACCCCATGGACTGCAGCCTACCAGGCTCCTCCACCCATGGATTTTAAGGAAAAGGAAAAAATAAAGGAAAGGATAAAAAAGGGAAGAGTATTCTTCTTGTCATCAGGAAGCCCCAGCTGAATGAAGTACCAACAGATCAAAGAGAACCCCAAATATGGATTGAAAGTCAAATTGTTTAATTGATGGCTTTTTTTCCAAGACAAAGTACATAGTTGCCTTGTTAATTTATTCCCTTACAGTACAAGAGATAGCAGAATCGTCCAACTCCCTGAGTTCCTCTACAGGTACTCTCAACCACCTATGCTTTTTGTGAGAATGTGTGTGTGTGTTAGCTACTCAGTTTTGTCTTACTCTTTGCCACCCCATGGACTGTAACCTACCGAGCTCCTCTGTCCACGGGATTCTCCAGACAAGAATACTGCAATGGGTTGCCATTTCCTCCTCCAGGGGATTTTCCGGACCCAAGGATTGAACCAGGGTCTCCTGCATTGCAGGCAGATTCCTGTACAAGGACTTTCAACCACCTATGCTTTCTGTGAGACTCAAAGAGTTTTAAATGGAAGCATAATTGTCACTGATCATGGATGAGCATATAGATTGTGCAATATTCACATAATGGGACATTCACTGTGAACATTCCAATAAACTGTGGAAAATTCTGAAAGAGATGGGAATACCAGATCATCTGACCTGGCTCTTGAGAAACCTGTATGCAGGTCAGGAAGCAACAGTTAGAACTGGACATGGAACAACAGACTGGTTCCAAATAGGAAAAGGAGTACATCAAGGCTGTATATTATCACCCTGCTTATTTAACTTATATGCAGAGTACATCATGAGAAACGCTGGGCTGGATGAAGCACAAGCTGGAATC
>NW_011494390.1:658630-660503 GCF_000754665.1 Bison bison bison | reverse complement strand
CAGAAAGTGAAGAGGAACTAAAAATCCTCTTGATGAAAGTGAAAGAGGAGAGTGAAAAAGTTGGCTTAAAGCTCAACATTCAGAAAACGAAGATCATGGTATCTGGTCCCCTCACTTCATGGGAAATAGATGGGGAAACAGTGTCAGACTTTATTTTTGGGGGGCTTCAAAATCACTGCAGATGGTGACTGCAGCCATGAAATTAAAAGACACTTACTCCTTGGAAGGAAAGTTGTGACCAACTTAGACAGCATATTAAAAAGCAGAGACATTACTTTGCCGACAAAGGTCCGTCTAGTCAAGGCTATGGTTTTTCCTGTGGTCATGTATGGATGTGAGAGTTGGACTGTGAAGAAGGCTGAACGCCGAAAAATTGATGCTTTTGAACTGTGGTGTTGGAGAAGACTCTTGAGAGTCCCTTGGACTGCAAGGAGATCCAACCAGTCCATTCTGAAGGAGATCAGCCCTGGGATTTCTTTGGAGGGAATGATGCTGAAGCTGAAACTCCAGTACTTTGGCCATCTCATGAGAAGAGTTGACTCATTGGAAAAGACTCTGATGCTGGGAGGGATTGGGGGCAGGAGGAGAAGGGGACGACAGAGGATGAGATGGCTGGATGGCATCACTGACTCGATGGACATGAGTCTGAGTGAACTCCAGGAGTTGGTGATGGACAGGGAGACCTGGCGTGCTGCGATTCATGGGGTCGCAAAGAATCAGACACGACTGAATGACTGAACTGAACTGAACTGAACTGATGTATCAGTGAGAATGGACAAACTAAAACTACATTGTAGCAATATGGATTTTCTTGAGGTCTTGCTAACTTCAGAAACATAATATTCATAGTCTCACAAACATAACGTTGAGTGACAAAAGTGAGTACATGTTGTATGATTCCATTTGTATAAAGTTCAAGTCAGACAAGACTGATCTAAGGGGTTAAAAGTCAGGAGGTTAGGCACTCCTGGAGAGGGACAGGAAACAGGTAAGATTTGTGGTTCTGGTAAGGTTTTGTGTTTTGATCTGCCTTCTGATCTCACAGGTGTGTTTGCTTAAGGACAATTTATTAAATTGTTCATATATGATTCCTGCGCCATTCTATTTGTTGTAGTTCAATTAAAATTCTAAAATTTAAAAACACCACTCTGGGTATATACTGAAAAGGGTTCAAAGCAGGGGTTCAAATAGATATTAGTACAGCCTGTGTTTATATCAGCGTTATTCACAATAACCAAAGATGGAAAACACTTAAATGTACATCAACAGATTAATGAAAAAACAAATGTGGTATTTCCATAGGAGGGAATATTATTCACCCTTAAAAAGGAATAACATTCTGATACATGCTACACCAAGGAAGAAACTTGAAAATGTTACACTAAGTGAAATATCAGATGCAAAAGAACATGTAGGTTTCCATTTTTATTTTGTTTTAGTCAATTCTGACTTCTACAACAAAATTCCATGGACTTGGTGGCTTATAAACAACAAGCATTAATTTCTTACATTTCTAGAGGCTAGGAAGTTCCGTGTCAAAATGCTGGAAGATCCAGTGTCTGATGTTCATAAGACAGTCTTCTTCCTGCTATGTCTACAAATGGCAGAAGGGACAAGGGAGGTCTCTGGAGTCCATCCTTAAAAAAAAAAAAGATATATATATATATACACACACATATATATATATTAATTGCAGGATAATTACTTACAATGTTGTGTTGGTTTCTGCCACACTACAATGTGAATCAGCTATAAGTACAGGTATGTCCCCTCCTTCTTGAGCCGCTCTCCCACCCACCCCTATCCTACCCCTTTGGGTCATCACAGAGCACCGGTCTGAGCTCCCTGTGTTATACAGCAACTTCCTACTAGC
>NW_011494390.1:652464-658527 GCF_000754665.1 Bison bison bison | reverse complement strand
GAGACAGGAGTACTGGAGTGGGTTGCCATTTCCTTCTCCAGGGGATTTTCCCGACCCAGGAGTCCTATCCGGGTTTCCGGCATTGCAGGCAGACGCTTTACCGTCTGAGCCACCAGGGAAGCCCTATTTCAGTGCTAATCTCTCAGAGTCTTTTATTTTAATGAGGACACTAACCCAATCCATGAGACTTTGCCCTCATGACCTAATCACCTAAAGTCCCACTTCTTAATATTACCACATTAGGGATGAGAATCTCAACATATGAATGCAGGGTGGGGCACAAAAATCCAGTCTATAGTATATAAGGTACATATCGTTGGAAAATTCATAGACATAGAAAAGAGAATAGTGTTGACCAGAGGCTAAGGGGAGAGGAATGGGAATTACTGTTGAGATATGGAGATTGGATATGAAATGATAAGGAAGTTCTGGAGACTGGTAGTGGTGATGTTTGCACAATAATGTGAATATACTTAATGCCACTGAATTGAACATCTAAAAATGGTTGAAATAGTACATTTATATTATGTGTATTTTACCAAAATCAAAAAAAGAATGGAAGCACATGTTTTTCTTTCCTTTCAGTGGGAACTTGCCACCCTGTCCACAGGATCCTCCAGACAAAACTCCACAGTTGCTTCTTTTCAAGGCCACCACAGTTTCCATCCTGAGGATCTATCCCTGGGATCTCCTTCGTTCTCTGACCAACTTCTTTACCTTGAGCCCACATGCTCAAATTTTCCTGAGCTGGTTCTATTTCACCTACAGGAGTAGAAGAAAGTATCTTGAGAGGAATCTACTTGTTTAAAATAATCAGGTGATTGGAGTTATTGACCACTCTACAAGAATATCTTACAAATATTACATCATTCCCAGACCAGTATTCTAAAATATACTTCTCTGAATGAAAACCTTGGTAATACAGAGGTAATTGATTGTTTCTCTGAGAAGAATACAATCCACTGAGCAAAAACCTCAACATTTATTTATGGCTCAGACAGTAAAGAAGTTACCTGCAATGCAGGAGACCAGAGTTTGATGTAAGAGACCAGAGTTTGATCCCTGGGTCAGGAAGATCCTCTGGAGTAGGGAATGGCTGCCCACTCCAGCATTCTTGCCTGGATAATCCCATGGACAGAGGAGCCTGGAAGGCTACAGTCCATGGGGTCGCAAAGAGTCAGACACAACTGAGCCACTAACACTTTCACTTGCATTTGTGAACTGACCTAAGACTAAAATTAAATGGTCAGACTCACAAAAGAATAATCTGGAAACAAGAGAGAAAACATTTTAAGTCACTTTATTTTCAAATAATACCAAAACATCTGTTCAATTGAACTAACTCTTCATTTCTTTCTTATCTACATAATGGCAAAAGTTTGACTGAATTTTTCATTGAGTTTATTAATATTTTCACTGAATTTCCAGGTGTTTGCTTTCACATAGTGGTGTCACTATATATCTTTATTTTTTCCTTACACTATAATTCCTATGTATAGTTTATTGTTAGGAGATAGCTGCAGGGCAGGACAGATATTAAAACTATATAGGATCTCATAAGATGTGAAGCTGAATATCTTTTTTTAGATCAAGTAACCTTTTTATAGCTTTGGGGAAAACATGGATAGTACTCCAGTGTGTGCGTGTGCGTGTGTGTGTGTGTACATAGACAAAGAATTCTTCTATATTGAGGATGAGCAAAATCTTATGTCAACCACTGAAAGAAAACCCTAAAAGTTTTTTTTTTAATTATAAAGATTTTCAAAGGTTCTTCACAAATATACATATCAGCCCAAGTCTTATATTACCTCAGAGGATTTAGTATAAAATGTTGGTTAAAAAGACAGAGTTTTACTGTTTTCTCTGACATTCTCCTAGTTTTCCTCAGTTTTCTCATCTGTATTACAGGGATAAAAATCACACCTTGGGACCTCGCTGGAGGTAAAGTGGTTAAGAATTCACCTTCCAATGCAGGGGTCGTGGATTTAATCCCTGGTCAGAGAGCTAAGATCCCACAAACGTTGTGGCCAAAATCCAAAACACACAACAGAAGCAATATTATAACAAATTCAATAAAGACTGCAAAAATGATAAACATCAAAAAGAAATCACATCTTCCTTCTGAGATGTTGGGTGAGAAAGGACTTAGCACAGTGACATGCTCAATTAGTGTTAATGCTCACAAGAAGAGGCAGAAAATTGGGTTTTTTAAATTATGAAATAATTTTCAAAATGCAAATATCCAAATACGTGGTGACACTTGAATTTTAATGTTGCTTTAGTAAGAAACATTTCATAGGTAAATTGTGACTTGTTCAAAGAAGAGCATGGAGGACAAGTTGGTTTGAACAGAACAAAAGGGGAAGATATAGTCACAGCAGGGATGTGGTCAGACAGGGAGGCAGAGCCCAGAGCCAACAATTTTATTTTGTTTAGTTTAGGGAGCAAATGAGGTATTTGGGAAAGCATGAACCTGATAGAGTTTTGTTAATACCACTACACTATCCTACTATTCTGTTTCTTTTAAAATGATAAAATTCTCTGATGTAATTTTGATGACAATACTTCACTTGAGTTAACTCATGGACTTAGATGGTGCTATTGGTAAAGAATCTGCCTGCCAATGCAGGAGAAATAAGAGATGCAGGTTCAGTCCTTGGATGGGGAAGATCCCCAGGAGGAGGAAATGGCAACCCACTCCAGTATTCTGCCTGGAGAATCCCATGGACAGAGGAACCTGGTGGGCTACAGTCCATGGGGTCACAAAGAGTCGGACATAACTGAAGTGACTTAGCAGGCACAGTCATGAACCTCTTTTCTCCTTTGTTGCTGCTGGTGACTCAGTTGCTCAACTATTAACAGTTGTTAGTAGAATCCTTTTTTTTAACCTTTTTAAAAAAAGGTTTCAATTCTTAGTTTTATCTTCTTATGGTTCAACTGGATAGCAAGAACTTGCCTGTGGGTAAGAGACAAAATGTCTTTCCTCAAACTTAATCTCTAAGATTCAGGTTCCGAAGTGTCATGCAGGTTCCAGTTCCTTGGTTTAAGACCTATAAAATCTCTACCCTCCACTGGAGCAACTCTTTCTATGAGAATGTCTCTGGTTACTTGGTTCTCACCCCTCCTGTTTCCTAGAACAAAGAACTCTGTGATTCACAGGCAAACATGTGTCCTTTTGTCCAGCTCTCAACTTCTAAGTCTGTTATTTTACTACACAAGAAGAAATTGTTCTAAATTAAACCAAGACTGGCTTGTCAGAATCCTGCCTGGTTGTGTTTCTAATGGCCTCCAGACTAACAATCAGCATGCAGATGGCTCAATATGTTTCTCAGTAGCTTGAAGCACGTTAATTTCTTGTTGTTGTTGAAAAACTAGACCTTTGCCTGAGTTTTTTTCCCCTAGCCCACATCTTCAAAAGCTCCAAAAAATGTACCCTTTGGAAGTGTATATGTTATATTGCTCTTTCTTCATAACTGGAGTTTTAGTTTTCAAATAGCTCAAACAATAATAAAAAATTTGTTTTAAATAAACAACCAAACTTTTGTTCTATATCTCCATCACCCAAGTGAGCACAGTATCTTAAAGTTTAGGCAATGTCTTTAACTTAATGATAACTCTAAGTATCCTAAACTGAATTTTTATATAAGCTCTTGCTTGATCTATTTAGCTTCCTGAATTAATCTTTCTTTTCTAATTAACAAAAAAGAAAATTCTTGTAAATACTTCACAGTTATATATAAGGTTAAAAGTAGAGACATTTTCCTCACCACCAATCTCACAGCTCAGACATAACTCTTTTAAAAATTACTTGGTATTGTTACAGATCTTTATCTGTGCACATAATCAGAATATAAGGATATGTTCATTACAAATGTGTTTATCTTTCCTATTTGTCCTTCTTATATCCCATTCCTATCCCCTGCCAACCAATTCAGCCAGTTATGCATATGCATACCCAAGAACAATATGAAAAGGCAAAAAGATAGGACACTGAAAGATGAACTCCCCAGGTCGGTAGGTGCCCAGTATGCTACTGGAGAAGAGTGGAGAAATAACTCCAGAAAGAACGAAGAGACAGAGCAAAAGCAAAAACAACACACAGTTGTGAATGTGACTGGTGGAAGTAAAGCCCGATGCTGTAAAGAACAATATTGCATAGGTACCCAGAATATTAGGTCCATGAATCAAGGTATATTGAAAGTAGTCAAACAGGAGATGGTAAGAGTGAACACCAACATTTTAGGAATCAGTGAACTAAAATGGAATGGAATGGGTGAATTTAACTCAGATGAACATTATATATACTACTGTAGGTAAGAATACTTTAGAAGATATGGAGTAACCACCTTAGTCAACAAAAGAGTCCAAAATGCAATTTATGGGTGCAATCTCAAAAACAACAGAATGATCTCTGTTTGTTTCTAAGGCAAACCATTCTGTATCACAGTAATCCAAGTCTATGCCCTGACCAGTAATGCTGAAGAAGCTGAACTTGAATGGTTCTATGAAGACCTACAGGAACTTCTAGAACCCCAAAATGATGACCCTTTCATCATAGGAGACTGGAATGCAAAAGTAGGAAGTCAAGAGATACCTAGAGTGACACGCAAATTTGTCCGTGGAGTAAAAATGAAGCAGGGCAAAGACTAACAGAATTTTGCCAAGAGAACACACTGGTCATAGCAAACACCCTCTTCCAACAATACAAGAGAAGACTCTACACATGGACATCAACAGATGGTCAATACTGAAATCAGATTGATTATAGTCTCTGCAGCCAAAGATGGAGAAGCTCTGTACAGTCAGCAAAAACAAGTCCAGGAGCTGACTGTGGCTCAGATCATGAACTCCTTATTGCCAAATTCAGACTTAAATTGAAGAAAGTAGGGAAAACCACTAGACTATTAAGGTGTGACCTAAATCAAATCCCTTACAATTATACAGTTCAGTTCAGTTGACAGTCATATCTGACTCTTTGTGAGCCCATGAACTGCAGCACACCAGGCCTCCCTGTCCATCACCAACTCCCAGAGCCCACGCAAACCCATGTTCATTGTGTCAGTGATGCCATCCAACCATCTCATCCTTTGTCATCCCCTTTTCCTCCTGCCCTCAATCTTTCCCAGCATTGGGGTCTTTTCAAATGAGTCAGCTCTTCGCATCAGGTGGCCAAAGTATTGGAGTTTCAGCTTCAAAATCAGTCCTACCAATGAACACCCAGGACTGATCTCCTTTAGGATGGACTGGTTGGACCTCCTTGCAGTCCAAAGGACTCTCAAGACTCTTCTCCAACACCACAGTTCAAAGCATCAATTCTTTGGCACTCAGCTTTCTTGACAGTCCAACTCTCACATCCATACATGACCACAGGAAAAACCATAGCCTTAACTAGAAGGACCTTTGTTGACAAAGTAATGTCTCTGCTTTTTAATAAGCTGTCTAGGTTTGTCATACCTTTACTTCCAAGGAGCAAGTATCTTAATTTCATGGCTGCAATCACCATCTACAGTGATTTTGGAGTCCAGAAAAATAAAGTCAGCCACTGTTTCCGCTGTTTTCCCATCTATTTGCCATGAAGTGATGGGACAGGATGCCATGATCTTAGTTTTCTGAATGTTGAGCTTTAAGCCAAAATTTTCACTCTCCTCTTTCACTTTCATCAAGAGGCTCTTTAGTTCTTCTTCACTTTCTGCCATATGGGTGGTATCATCTGCATATCTGAGGTTATTGATATTTCTCCCGGCAATCTTGATTCCAGTTTGTGCTTCCTCCAGCCCAGCATTTCTCATGATGCACTCTGCATATAAGTTAAATAAGCAGGGTGACAATATACTGCCTTGACATACTCCTTTTCCTATTTGGAACCAGTCTGTTGTTCCATGTCCAGTTCTAACTGTTGCTTCCTGACCTGTGTACAGGTTTCTCAAGAGGCAGGTCAGGTGGTCTGGTATTCCCATCTCTTTCAGAATTTTCCACAGTTTATTGTGATCCACACAGTCAAAGGCTTTAGCATAGTCAATAAAGCAGAAATAGATGTTTTTCTGGAACTCTCTTGCTTTTTCG